>NW_007747973.1:10979-12109 GCF_000696425.1 Galeopterus variegatus
GCTTACAAATTACAAGTTTTAATATCCAGTATAAGCTTTAATATCCAGTAGAGTAAGCTGTTCCTCTTTACTTTTCAAGCTTGACTCCACTACTCATTTGCAGTCTACTGCAGTCTTCATAACATTTCACTATAAATACTGCAGTATGCATCTCCTGACATTTAGGATATCCTCTTACATTGCCACAAAACCATCATCACACCTAAGTTCTAATATTACCTAAAGATACCTAGCCCATATTCAAACTTCTCTTCTGGCCCCCAAAATATCTTTATATATTTTTTCTGACTCAGGGGTCAAGGATTGTGCATTACAGTTGATTTTTATATGCCTTTAACCTCTTTTAATCTATAATATTATCCTCACGCCTTTTTAAATGACATCATATGACACTACCCAGTAAAGCCATTAGGCATACAGATTTCATTGTTAATGTTTTTAAGTACAGATTCAATTTCTTTGATAGCCAAATATATAGGTTCTCTATTGCATCTTTTGTCCATTTTAATCATTTTTCTCATCTTAGTCCTTTGAATCTGTCAGAAGCTCTGCTCATCTTCTTATCCTCCTCTTTTCTATCCAGCCTCCTCTTCTGGAAAGGACAGTTGCCTCAAGGAAAATGTGACCCAAAAGCCATTTTCTGCATTTGTTTCTGCTTCCAAATCTTGGCCCAGTATTTCTTCATTGCTTTGGTAGTTCTCTGATGCAAACAAATTTTATATTTTAGAGTTTTTCTCATTATTCTCAGTAGAGGATTGTTCCAAATTGCCTTGCCTGGGAGTAAAACTCTGAAATCTTTTGGAAATCAGCGATTCTCAAAATAGCTGTTTTTCACAAATACTTCTGATAAACCTCCTGCCATAATGATAAATAACAGGCCTTTATAATTCTAAATTATTTTAGAATTACTTCCATAGACAGAATTGCCAGATCCAGCAATCATTTTTATACTTCCTTGTCTAGTCATTGCTTTATAAAGTGCTTTCCAATCCAGTTTTTAACTTCCCACATTTTAATATTATTTCCCTGACAACTCACAAACCATATGGATTCAAAAATGCTCTAAACCACACTTTGTAAGTCACTCCTGTCCACCCAACCTTTTGATTCATACTTTCTTTTTTTTTTTT
>NW_007747974.1:0-803 GCF_000696425.1 Galeopterus variegatus
GTGAGAAAGTTGTCTGAGAGGATCGAGAGGAACAATAGCTAAAAATCACGCCAGGCTGGGGATAGACCCTATTCCTACCAACAAGACTAGAAAACTTTATATTTCAAGGATTGTTGCCTAGATTACTCAGAACTGTCATGCCTCGGTAGAGGGGAAATTAGCTCTAGACTAAATACTGCTCCAGTCCCACCAAGAAAGGCTTAAAAGCAAAACCTGGTAGGGGCAAACCATTTCTAAACCACTTACCTGTATCCCAGGAAAAGCTCTAGAATATTTGTCAGAATACACAGATATCTAACACTAACAAGATAAAGTTCATAATGTCTGGCATGCAAATGCATTGTTAGACATAAAAAAGACAGAAAAATATAACTCATAATAAAAAGAATAATCGATATAGAAATGACACCGATAATAGAGTTAGTAGATAAGGACATTAAAATAGTTTTTATCACTGTATTTTATAGGTGCAGGAATTTAGAAAAAAACATTGAGCATGTACAGATATAAAAGATAAAAAATGGCACAAATCAAACTTCTCAAGATGAAAATTAACATTTCTGAGGTTCGCTAAATATACTGGATATGATTACCAGCAGATTAGATAGTATAGAAGAAAATATTAAAGAACTGGAAGATACAGTGTCTTAGTCTGATCAGACTGTTATAAGAAAATGCCATAAACTGGGTGGTTTAAAACAACAAAAACTAATTTCTTACAGCTCTGAAGGCTGAAAATCCAAAATCAAGGTGTTGGCAGATTTAGTGTCTGGTGACAACCCACTTCCTGGATGATAGATGGT
>NW_007747974.1:5027-6352 GCF_000696425.1 Galeopterus variegatus
TTTTTTTTTTTTTTTTTTTTTTTTGTCTTTTTTCGTGTCCGGCAACGGATCGCAACCCTCACTGTTGCCCCCGTACCGGACCGGGACCGGCAACAGGATCGCAACCCTCGGCGCTGCGCCCGCCCCTCGCTCAGCCAGTGAGTGGGAACCAGTCTGTATGTGGGATCCGAACCCTCGGTGGGAGCGCCACCGCACTTCCCAAGCAGCGCACTGTAGCAGTGCGCCACGGGGCCGGCCCGAGATCTTGGTTTCTAATACCATTGTCCTATTAAGGAACCAGGGCTCATTAGACAAATGCGTGAACATACGACATGATGAACCTGGACTGTCCTGTAGTGTCGAAAAACAAAAACCGAAAAACAAACCCTCACAATAATGGGGTATGTCAAAGGGACAGAGGAGACAACCAAAAAAGTTTCCAATGGCCAAAACTGGAATCATTTGAGCAAGGCGATAAATATTGTTGGATTAACCCATAGTGTATAATAAATACCCATGAGTACAATACTTATAAAAATACATGGTAAAATAAACAAATACATGGAGATGAATGGATATCTTATACGGAATAATTTTAAATAATTTATAAATAACTTATATAGTTACTCTGCCCTCAAGGAGGTAGGTCATACTCCTTCAGTCATTAAGTGTAGGCTGAGAATATTCACCATCCTCTCCTCCAGCTATTTGAAATTATACAATAAATTGTCTTTAACTATAGTCACCCCACAGTTCTATAAAACGCTAAAACTCTTTTCTCCTTTCTAGCTGTATTTTTGTATCAGTCAAATATTCCTAACACAAAGAAATGATAAATGTTTAAGGTGATGGATATGCTAATTACCCTTGATTTGATCAGTGCACTTGTATACACGTATCCAAATATCACATCGTACCCTACATATATGCACAACTATTATTTGCCAATTAATAATTTCAAAAAATTTTGGAAAAAAAGAAATGCTGGCTGAGCCTAGTGCCTTTCTTCCAGAATACAGTATGAAAATTGAAAACAGAGTAACTTCACATGGGAGAAACCAGGCAAATACTAAGTCAGCCAGGTACTCAGGGTTTATGTCAACAATGGCAAGTCATGTTGATAGCATGCAGTCTTGATATGATTTGATGAGAATGTCACTTTACTTCTGTGGTCTTGCTCCTAAGAATTCATAACCCCAGTCTAATCATGAGAAAAACATCAGGTAAATCCCAGTTGAGGGATATTCTACAAAAATCCTGACCAGTCTTCCTCAAAACTTTCAAGGTCATCAAAAATAAAAAGTGTGTGAGATACTGTCACAGCAGAGAAGAGCCCAAGGAGACAA
>NW_007747974.1:11629-12109 GCF_000696425.1 Galeopterus variegatus
AAGAGGTGATTAGATTGTAGGACCATGCCATAGTGAATGGATTAAAAATGGTGGTCATGGGAATGGTACTGAGGGCTTTAAAAGGAGAGTGCATGAGGAAATATCTTTCTTCCTCTTGCCATGTGATCTTGCACCTGCCAGCTGCCTGAAATTTTTTGCCATGAGTAGAAGCAGCCTGAGCCCCATACCAGATACAGCTGTCCCAGAATTGTAAGCCAAATAAACCTCCGTTCTTTACAAATTTAGCTATTTTGTTATAAACAACAGAAATGGACTAATCACCTCCTGTTTCATTTCTAATATTGGTAACTCGTGTTTTGTAAATCTATCTTTTTTTCTTTGTAAATCTTGACATAGGTTTGCCAATTTCACTGATTTTTCCAAAGAACCAGATTTTTGTTTCATTTCATTTATTAATTAGTCATCAATAAACATTTCCTACTGATATTTTGTTATGGGACAGGATTATCTATCTTACTC
>NW_007747975.1:0-12109 GCF_000696425.1 Galeopterus variegatus
AATTTCATTTTTAACCCACTTGGTTTATGAATGATTTAAATATTTTAAAATTATTTCAAATAGCATACAGTCTTTTCTTGAATGTAAAACAGAACAACTTGTTTTGGGTTTGAGGAAATTATAAAAGAAAAATATCTTTTTTTTTTTTTTTTTTTTTTGAGGCTGGCCGGTACAGGGATGGAACACTGGACCTTGGTGTTACCAGCACCATGCTCCAACCGACTGAGCTAACCGGCCAGACCAGAAAAAAACATCTTTTAACACTCATGAAAGTACCATAAAAAGTATGTTGACCTTTTATTAAAAGGACAGTCGAGAGTGGTGGGTGCCTCGCTGTCACTGACAGCGTTTAGCTGCCTCAAACTCTGCCTCCCAGAGGCTTTGCAGTGTTCTCTGGCTGGTGTTTCTCTTCCTTAAAGGCTCCCCATCACTTGATCCTCGGGCCATGCTGGTGCTGCTTTCTCATCCGGTTCCCACCTTGATGTGTGGGGTACTGAGCAGCCACTGCCAAAAGTAGGGACAGGGACACGGCCTGGCTGGCATGGATCCCAGACTCCCAGGGTCTGGAGTGGGCAGCTGTGGACACACCCACGGCTGTCTGAGAAGGGCCGTCTCTGCCAGCACAGTGTCCCAAAGCATAGCTCCGGACACGCCACACGCCGACCCAGAGCCGTGGTGGGCCCTGCCTGCCTCCCGCGCTGAGTCCTGACCTCAGTTTGGCTCACAACGGCTCCCCCAGCTTCACCTCCTGCTCACTTCTACTCCACAATTCACAGTTCACCTTCCCTTGAACAAGGTTATCCCCCTTCCAACCTCTTCTCTTGTATTTTTCTTTCTCAACAGGCTGATCCTGTCACCTATGTTATCTGAAATCCCCTCCCCGCTCCCTCCAGGTTCAACTCTATGGCCCCTCTTCCCGACCCACGTCAGCAGGACCCCTTCCCAGAGTGCACACGAGGCGTGCTCTGCCGTATGTTCTAGGTGTGCATTTGTCTGATCGCCCTTCCAAGATGGGAAACTCTTAAGAAGGAAGAAGCTGGCTTTGTGTATTTCCCCCATGACTCCTGCACAAGGACATGATGGTTGGAAGGATGGATGGATGAGGGGAGCGAGGGAGGGAGGTGGGAGGGATGGAGGAATAAACAAGGAATGTGATGAACACGTAAACGAAAGGCTGGTGGCCACGCTCGGCCAGTGTTGGGAAAATAGAATAGTTTGGTCAGGGCCCTCGCCTCGGGTCCTGTTGGGTGTGGTTTAGCACATCCATTGTAAGCAAATTGTGTGTGTGTGTGTGTGTGTGCAGTCGGTGTGCATGTGGGCCAATATATCTTTTTAATTTTGTTGCTGTTCTTGTGTTCTTTAGAGAGAGAAAGAGAGAGGAGTTTTAGTGAAGCAGGTGGATGGGCGTCTGCCTCGGGTGTCCACCCGGTGCAACCATGCTCTCCAACCTATGGTTTCCAAGGACCTTTTGGCCAGTTACCTAGCTCATTGACCTGCATGAAGGGGTCTGGTGACCCAGCCTGGCATGTGTGGGGTCTGGTGACCCAGCCTGGCATATGAAGGGTCTGTGACCGAGTCTGGACAATGGGCTTGAGGGGTCTGGAAGCTCCAGACCCAGTCTTAGCTCAGCAATTAGCCCAGTCAGCTGGATTACCAGCAGGTAAAAGAGCCTGAGAACTAGCGTGGTCACGTAGCTAAACAATTGGTGCTGTGAGCAGGATTCCAGACATTAGCAGTAGTGCCACAATTGGTGTAGTTGGCAGGATTAAGAGCGACACAGCTAGCTTCTTGGTTAGTGACCAGAGAGGCCTGGCTCACTGAAGACGCACGCAGAAGGGTAGGACCACCTCCAAATACTTCCTCCTGCCCCTCTGCTGCCCAGGGCCTCCCTTTAGCAGTGTTTGTCACACAGATGGGGACTCACTGAGCAAAACAGATACCAAGGCAGATCAGAGGTGGCCCTGCCCCATGAAATCCTATTGTTCAAGTGCCACTGCCCCCACAGGAAATCAGCAGGGGATCAACCTGCTGGGTCCCTTCATCCCAACCATGACCACACACAGCAGGAGACATGCACAGTCCCCTCAGCTGGCAGTGACAAATCCTACATGCTGCACAGACACACAAGAGCCCAGCCTCAGCCAGCACCAAGCCACAAGAGGCCACACGCAACGCCAAAGGTTCAGCTCACCAGAGCTCCACTCGCGCAGTGCCCATCTCATCAAGGTTTTTGTCTGCTGGTTTGTTTGTTTAGTATATCAGTACCCTCACTAAAGGAAAAAGAGAGATGACCCAAAAGAACAGACTGACGTTAGAAATGTGGCCAAGAGAGTTCCAGGAAAAAAAAGGGGGGTCATTTTAGCACCTGGAGTTTCTGTGACAATGTTAGTAGAAGTGGCACAAGTGACCCTGCCCCAAATACTCAGGCACAGCACTTCTTGTGTCCAGGCTGCCCTGCACCTGTGTCACAGTGGGAGGTGGCCTGTGCTTGCTGACCAGCCAGCCTGATTCACAAAACCCCACACTAGAGGATCCCAGGTGATCAAAGTCTCACACTGCTTATATTCCTGTCCCTGGTAAGTGGAGAACGCATGCACAGTAGTGTGCCTAAAGCTGCCCACTGGCCATTGCTTCTTCTGCTGGATGGCACACAAGCTTTGGAGTCCAGACCCTTAGCCATCACTTCCTCTCTGTGTGGTCCAGGCAGGTCACTGAAAGCTCAGCCTCAGGCTCCTCATCTGCAGAGTGGGGTTGATAATCATGCACTCCCATCAGGGCACTGTGAGGATTCACAGAGGTAATGCACATGGATGTGTCCAGCGTGGTCTCCAGAACACAGCAGCAGAGAAACAAACAAGGACTTCCTTTCGCTTCCTTCCACATTCCAAACCACTCTCGCCCACCCCAGGTCCATGGCAATCACTCACGGAGGCTTCTCTTGGAAGCCCTCCGTGTTTAGGTACTTGCTCTGGCTCCTAAGATGAGCCATTTAAAATCATCAGAGCCTGGGCCGGCCCGGTGGCGCACTGGATAGTGCGCTGCTTGGGAAGCGCGGCGGCGCTCCCGCCCGAGGGTTCGGATCCCACATACAGACCGGTTCCCGCTCACTGGCTGAGCGAGGCGCGGGAGCAGCGCCGAGGGTTGCGGTCCCGTTGCCGGTCCCGGTCCGGTACGGGGGCAACACGGAAAAAGACAAAAAATAAAAATAAAAAATAAAAAATAAAATAAAATCATCAGAGCCTGAGACAGCCCCAGGCATTGCCCTCTAGAGATGGAGCATGTCCAGTCAAGCTCCTGCCCTCATGGAGCAGCTCTGGCCCCACGTGCACACTCTCTTGGCACCTGTGCAGACAGCAGAAGCTCAGCACTAATCAGCAAGGGGGCTGCAGAGGCGGGACACAGAGCAGTCGGCCACACCGCCCTCCCCCACCCCAGTGTCTGTCCTCTCTGGCCATGCCTTCTCCCTGGGCACAGTGCCAGCCGCTTCATAGGCCTGAAATAGCACACTTAATCCTCCTGACCACTCTCTGATGGGGATGCTGTTACTGTCCCCTACAGATAAGGACACCAGGGCCCAGAAAAGTAACTTTCTCAAGGCCGCCCATTTAATAAGGGGAGAACCAGCATCTGAGCCCATGGAGCCCAGGCCTGCACGCCTGCACCTTGGCCCCCTGCATGCCACACCCAAGGCTGCCGCAAGAGGAGTGGCTGCCCCAGCACCATGCGGGGCCAGTGGTCACAGTCCTTCTGGTACTCCCAGCGAGCCTACAAGGTACGTAAGATTTTCCTATTTTTGAAGATAAGAAATACTGCGGTATAATACCAAGACAGTACATAAAACCATTCAGCCACTGAGCTAAGAGGCAAATCCAGCTTCATCTGATTCCAAATTATTGATTCCAGACTATTCCAAATCTGATTCCAGAATTACTTTTAGGCTTTAAGTATGGTGCATTCTGGTACATTCCAAAACATGAGACTTTTCTGCTCCCAGAGGAAACTGGAGTGCTACCTTGACGGCAGTTTCTGAGGGGATGAGACCCCATCAGTTCCAGTGCTCCTCCCCGACCCCCAAGGCACACCCTGAATTCCAACCCGAGGGCTGCTGCTGCTGAAGGGCCTTCTCCCGAAGGCCTGCAGAGTGTCCGCGGTAATGAGCTCTGTGATCCAGGACAGGACACATGAGAGAGCAGAGGAGCGGGCTGCCTTTATCTGGGCTTGACTGTCTGTTGGTAAAGAACACAGCTCAAAAGGATTATGACTGAGGACGGGTACGCTTTGATTTCGGAGGGAGGGGCATTGGCTGCAAGGTGCTGTCAGGGTGGCAGGGGGGGCAAGCATGCAGCGTAGTGGCAGGAGAGCCCACTGAGGGGCACCGATGGCAGATTCTGCATTTCCTGTACAGACCCCGCTGTGAAGTGTAGTGGGCCCCTCGCTGCCCCTGACAGAGCTGTTGGCACCCGATTCTGGCTGTCACCTGCTTCTCCAGAACAGGAGCACTGTGAGGCATGGCAGGAGCATGTGTGACGTGTTAGCCGCGTGACAACAACCAGGCAGCAGCGCTCAGTACTGAGCAGCTCAATCCCCCACACCTCTCCCCTCTCTCCTTCACTGCTGCAGGGCCCACTGAGGCACAGAGCACAGCCTCCTCAGCCAATCCCATCCCCTGGAGGCCGAGACCCTCCAGCGAAGAGCCCAGAATGGGCGAACAGAGATGGGGCCCCTCGGGCTGCAGCAGGAGAGCACACCCCGGCTCTTTAAGGACACATGACCCTCCTGGTTGAGGGCTTCTGGGGAGCCCTGAACTGGCCCTAATATTCTCTCCCCTCTACTCCCCAAGGGAGCCTCCATAAGTGCTGGCCTCAAATACGGGCGCCTCTGGTGTTTCCTCCTGACCCACTCCCCTCGGGCCTGGGCGCCGGCGTGACCACCCGCGCCTTACATCTTGTCTTCTCTGTGCCTGGGACTCCAGGAAATGTTTATTGCTGACTTGATTCCCAGACACTGCAAGAGAGCAAGTGTGAGCTTCGTAAGTGAGATCCACAGCTGGCCTTTGCAGGATTAGTTTTAGGCTTTAAGTATGGTACATTTGGGTGAGAGGGCGATTTGGGGTCGGAAAGACATGAGTTTGTCACTTATCACAGCCCTTCAAGGACGGGGAGGAGAAGCGTTGTGTCGGGGAGCAGCTGCAGGGAAGCAGAAAGCTCCAAGCTCACGGCTCGCCTCTCTTGTGGGCAGGCTGCTGGCCAGCATGACACAGGCGGCTGGGCCACGTGTCTCTCGTCACCAGAAGCAGCCCAGGCTTTCTCACACGGCAGCAGACCCAGGGTTTCGGAAACATAAGCGAGGACCAGTCCCACAGCACAGCTCTCTGCAGCCTCTGCTTGTCTCACTGCGGCCAAAGCAAGATGTGAGCCCGAGGAGGGGACAAGTCTGCGGCCAGTTCTGAAGTCCAGGTGTGCTGCCACCCGTCGGCACACTGCTGTCCCCAGACACCGAAAGCCTCTCTCCTCTACCGCACCTGACTTGTGACGGACACTTATCAAGTACCTGAATGGACAGTGAGTGAGTAACACACAGTGAACAGAAGACAGGACAGAGTGAACGAATAGGGCGGGTGAGTGAGTGAACTTGGGGCACTCGAAGTGCCCGGCGAGTACTGAGACCCCCAGGCCTGGGGGAAGATTCGGGAACTGTGAGAAGGAGCCTAAGGAAGACACCCAGCTCTTTATGGTACAAAATAATTAAAGAACATGATATTTGGAGGAAAAAGGCTATGGGCACAGTGAGAAAAACCTGAACTAAATCACAAGCCCTGAGTCCAAAACCTTTGCTCCTTCTCTCATCAAAATGTAAGTAACTAATGTCCTCACATTTTCATGTCCACAACTGTTGGAGCATCTCCTCTGTGCCAGGTGCTGGCCCCCCATATGTGATTGCCTCCCAGACATGGCTCTGTGTGAGGGTCCCAGAGCCCCTCTGAGTTGTACTTCCCCTCTGCAAGGGTGAGAAGTGCCCCTCGAATGCCACCACGACCTCCCTCCCGAAACCTCACAGCCTCTCCGGCTGGGCGGTGATGCAGACCTGGTCCCTCAGCTCCCTTTTAGTTCTCATGTTCTAGGATGACAACCAGAACGTGATAAGCACCTGAGCGATGTCGCCCAGCACCACCTGTAACCTTGTGCTGTGGAGGATGCAGACATCCACCAACAGCCCGACAGGAGGCCACTGAGAAAAACAGAACAGCAAGGCAGGACCTCCAGAGCATCCCCAACACAGGGCTCTTGTCCACACACAAACCTGCCCTCCTACTCTGTCACTCAGCCAGCACCCTATCACAAAGTCCATTTCCCTGCCACAGACAAGCAAAGCAGTCCCCCAATCCAGAGCTCCACTGTGCAGGGACCGAATAGCTGGTGCTTCCTCCAGCTGTGCCGCTTGGCCCCAGGGACAAAACACAAGCAAATGCAAAACATCACACACCTCCCCAGTCCCCAAAGCACCCTTTCTATCCACTGACTTCACCAGCATGAAAACAGGAGCTCTCTCAGCCTCCCCCGCTCGCTCTCCAGGTCCATCCAGGCACCCACTCACCTCTCCCTCACTCCTTCCTTCCACGGGTTTGTACACCCCCTTTTCTCACACTTCAGCACTGCAGGCCGTCCCTCTGCTGCATCTTCAGCCTCTCCCCACTGGTTTCTTCTCCTTCACCTCCAACCCCCCCCCCCACCACCTTCCCTTGTCCCCATCTGGCAGCAGCATGTGATACTGTGATTTTCCTTCATGACACTCTCCAGCAGACATGTCTTCTTCACTCCCCTACTCTTCTCCAGTTCCCAGCCATGCTCAGACTTCAAGGTTCGACTTCGATTGCCTAGGAAATGATCTCAACATCACTGCTTGAGGATTCCTTCATCTCCTGCCCCCACCCCACCATAAATAAACAAATCCATCACGGTTGTGCTCATCACGACCTGCTCTAGGAATCCTCTCATCTCCTATCCTGCCCCCTCCCGTCACCCCAGACCCCAGGAGCGGAAGTCATCTCACTGTCCTCCGAAGTCCTGCACCTGTCCAAGATGCGTATCCCTTTCTACACTGTGTCCTAGGTGTTTATGTATTTTCCTGTCTGCCTGCTAACAAGGGATGTAGTTACGTCCCTTGAGAGATGTAACTACATCTTTTATCTTGTTATATCTCCCACCGACCCATGATGATGCCTTTAGATAGATTTGTTGAATGTGAGTGAATGAATGAATGAGTGAGTGGGTGAGTGAATAAAGCCCTCAGTTTTCACAGAAGCCAGTCACAGAGCATCTGTAGCTCTCTGGACAGGAACTTTGGGACTCTTGCCCAGAAACGTTGGGTGTAAAAGTATCACTCGAATTACTTACCAGAGCTACGTCTCTTGACAGCAGTCTTCAGCCACCTCTTTGTAGAGCCATGAAATTAAAATCCATCCTGTTTAACCAAATTCCGTGAGCAGCCCTATCTCGACCCCACCCCCAAGTGTGGCAGAGGGAAGTGCGGCTTCTCCCTTCTTCCTTTCTGCAGCCGTGAGCAGCACCCCCATGGCATCCCACCCCACCCGCAGCTCAGCCACTGAGCTCATGTCTTCTCACCTAATTCATTTGCTGGATAGATGGAGCAAATACCTAAAAAACATTATTTATGACTTTGTGGTACAAAAGCCCTTTACAGAAATTATTTGAGGAGTTCTGGGGAATTTCAAGATAAATTTCAGCAAGTTTCAGGGGTTGGGTCAGCCTGGGATGCTGAGTGCACAGTATCTGCCATGCTGCTCACCTGTTTTGAATTACTGGTCTCACCCAGCTTTAGCTGGCTCTCGATGGACTGGCTGTGCTTTCACTCTCTGGTTGTATTTTATTTAGATAATGGACAGGGGGCTTTAATTATTTGTGCTAGACTGACGGTGGGAAGAGAAAAAAGAGACCTTAATGAAATTTAAGCTCCAGCAGATGTGCTGGGAAAGATGGTTCTACCTGCCCAGCCACTCCCACCCCCTCACCCCACAACCCAGCACATTGAGCACTGACAGCCCCTCCACGCTGCGCCCCATCCAGAAGCACAGCATCAAGGTCATAGAGGGCAGGGCTCTCTTTGGCCCTTTCCTGGTGTTTGAATGCACATCTGATCCTGTGCAAATGCTGCAAGTGCAGATTCCTGAGGGCAAAGACCGTGCTTCATCTAACTCCACATCCTCAGAACCTGACGCTCTGCCGCACACAGTAGGCACTTGATAAACACTACTGGATTGAATCAAATAGAGTCAAGCTCCTATTCCCGTCCACTATAACCATGGTTTCCTTCCACAAAGCCTTTTTTTTTTTTTCCTTCTCTTTTCTTTTGCTTTTGTTGCTGGGTTTTGGGGGGGTTTGGTTTTTGTCTTTTTTTCTGGTTAGTTTTACTTCAGTTGTTTGGGTTTCATTTTGATTTACCCTAATAATGAATTTTCTTGAGGCAGAAGTTTAACTTAGAACCAAAAAATCTTTCCAGATCTAGACATTTTTCTCTAGATAATTTGGCAAACTTTATTTTCCATTGCTGAGACCTAAGACTATCAGCCCATTGTTTCAAAAATGGTGTGGAATAAAGAATTAAAGAATTCTGTCTCATCTTACACTCTTTTAAAATAGTAAAATTTGTATCACCCTGTCATAGTCTTGAAAATGGCTTTCTCCCTAGCCTGGTCTACTGATCTGAAACCCTTTATCAGCATATTCCACTAGACAAACGTGGGTTCTTGAAAAAGACTTGGTGAAGTGAATTAAATGCAGAAAGCCTGGATTTGTTCATCTCTTTTGCTGTTTGTTTTTAACTTCAGAAGGTAGAAAACTGTCTCTTCCTATAAGAAATCAATCAAGGGCACTCTTTGTCTTTAGACTAAGGCACATTCCGCTAGATCTCCTGCTAATGAACACCTGTCACTCTCACTTTACACAATAAATTATGGCTTGAAGAAATGCCACTTTGGTTATTTTTTTAAAAATCATATTACATTTAAATGCACAAGTGGACATTTAGAGGAATACCTCCTGCGATATGAACAACTCTCCAACATGAAACTTTCATATTCGGTCTGCTCAAGGAAAATGCATCTCTTCTTTGCTGCTCCTTCTGAGAAGATGATTAGCAGTGGGTGGGTTATATGCAATCCCCTTCCTCAGCCACAGAGACCAGGGCCAAGGCCCAGGAGGGCATGCCTGTTAACCAGACTATACATGGGTCCAAATGGGAGCCCAGATCCAAAAGGGAGGTTTAGTAAAAGAGAAAGAGCTCAGATCTCCAGTCCCCAAAGAGGTCATTAAACCATGAGGGAGGGTCTATGCCAGGGAACACAATGTAATGGAGCAGTAAGGAAAAGAAAGCAGGAAATAATGAGCCTGTTGGGCGAGAGAGATTGAAAGCCCCTGACAAGGGCCTTTGAAGTTGCTGGTTTTCCTTGCTCCTGTGCCCAGCTCTGTGTTGACAGGGTGCCCAGGGCCCCCAGCTCCTGTCAGCCTCCAGACTCTGGATGTGAGCCTCCACTCACGGCCCTCTGCCCATGACCACATCCACCCTGAGCACTCCAAAAGCTGACCTCCCTTCCCTTCAGATCTGCTCATGCTCGGTTCCACGGTGGAGGGGTGCGGGGCTCCCCCCACGGCGAATGCTTCAGACCACTGCACGGGGAGAAGCATCCTTTTAGTAAAAAGGAGAGGGAGATGGAGACTTTCCCCTAGCGCGTCAGAGCCCTGGGGCCCAGCAGGACTGCCCGCCCGCTCTCTCTTTTGCCCTCCCAGGCCTTCGCCTTGCCTGTGGTTAGTAGATTGTGCTCCTGCTTTTTCTTCCTCTTCTGCCCAGCCCCGTCTCCCTTCAGCATCTTCCCCGGGCCAGGGCCTGGGGACACAATTGTCATCGTTTGTTCTAGTTAACTGCTGCTGTGTAACAAACCATTCCAAACTCAAACACCACACGGTGCCCACTGGCTGCTGCCTGGGTCACAGGGCAGCTCCTGCTTGGGTCTCTCATGGGTATAATCAGGGAGATGGAGGCCAGGCTGGTCACATCCAAAGGCTGGACCAGACTGTAGACATCCAAGACGGTTCCTTCACGTGGCCGATGGTCGGCCAGAGCACCCTCACATGGCTTCTCTGGGTGGTTTGGGCTTCTCACACTATAGTGGTTGCTGGGTCCCAAGAGGGAGCGCCCAAGATGCTACAAACATGCTTCTGACCTCACCTTAGGAGTCCCACATCCCATCCTGGCAAGGCATTAAGGCCAGCCCAGGGTCACAGGGAGGGATTAGATTTGGGCAGTGGCAGAACAGAGAAGAGGCAATGGGGCAGCTCAGGCTGCAACACATGCTTCTCCCACTTCAAGATCTTCAAGATTCTGACTCCGTCTCACTCATTTCTGACCCCATGCTGCCTCTGTTCCCCTCCCCTCAAGTTCATGGTCACCCTAGCCAATGCCAATGAGGTTTGAGGGCTTTCTTTGCAAAGCCAGTCCTGAACTGAGGCAGTAGGTTTGACCAGGGAATGACTGCCATGGAAACCACTGGAGAGCTTCATTTTGTGGCTTCTGGGTTTCCAAGACAGCCAGGGAGGTCCAGGGAGCAGTGGCCCACACATTCCCCAGAAATGTCCAGATGTGCTCCCAGTATGCTTTTTTGTTGTTGTTTTTTTGAAAAAATGGCATTGGAAACAAAACAACAAACTGCCTTCTGATATTCTTCCCTGGACTTTTTTTTTCTTATATATGAGTGAAAAGTGTCAAAAAATAGGAAAAAAAGGCAGAGGGGGGAAAAGTGAAAATTCAACTGAAAAGAAAAATGAATCTTGAGAGTCCGAATAATTCTAAAACCTTTCTGTTTGAAAGGAAAGTGAATCCTCTAAAGCCTCGAAGCTCTGCAGAGAACAGATGAGATTTATACTGAAACTCGTCATCCCAATCTGATTACCGTGCACCCCCCACACACCCCCCAACCCCAGCGGTGGCAGGCCAGTGGCTTTGGTGCCAAGAAGCAGGAGGACGAGCTGTCCTTCCTTCCCTGAGCAGTAAGGGGGCTTCTTCTGGCCTGGGCAGGTCTCCTCCCTGAGCTGTCAAGGGACACATCTGCTCTGAGGGTCTCTCTACCCTAAAGAATACTGTCGCACACACACATACACACACACACGCCATGCCCAGGTGCACCGTGGGAAGAGTCGGAGGACTGCAGAGCGTTACTGGCTCCCTTCCGTGTGGTGTGACACAGGGACACCCCACCCCCATGCCACGCCCAGGCCTGTGCGTGCACAAGGCCAGAGATTGTCTGAAGCCACTTCCAATTTCTTGTAGGATTTTTCAGTGGTGAAGGGAGCTGGGAAGGCAGATGAAGACACTGCTACTTACATTATTTTTTTAAAGTTATCTCCCAAGAAGTTGGAGGGAAAGAGCAGTGGATGAGGGGGTCCAAAGCTGGGGTCTGCGCTGTCCCCACCCACAGCTTGTGTGACCTTCTCAGGGCTCACTGAGAGCCAGGAAACAAAATGCTTCTGCTCCCTAACGGCCTTTAGGATCTCTTCTCGCCCCAAATTTTCCCTGAGGAAAACTAAGGTTGGGACGAGTTGTGACCCAGAACACCCGCAGTCCTGGTCTCCTGCTCCCTGGTGCCACTGCCCCTCAGCGGTGTGGAGCCACCCAGCTCGGCCCGGCTCGTCCCCTCCAGGAGCAGCCAGCCTCCCTTCAGGCCGCTGCAGGCAGCTGATAAGAGGAAGACTTTGCAAACTTGCCCCCATGATAAAACCCATAAGCTGTCTTCCTAAAGGGCAAGGAGCGGGGTGGGGGAGGTGGGTGGGAGCAGGGCCTGTCCTCTGCTCTGGAGGTCTCCATGCTCTTTAGCTCTTAATCATTAAATCGGAAAGGGGGAGGGGTGGGGAGCAGAGGCGGGTGGCTGGGGAGGGGGGAGGGGTGAGGGGGACGGGAAGAAAAACTTAACCACAACGAAAAGAGAGGCAGCCCACACTCGGGTCCTTGGGGACCAAGGGCTCCATTCAGAGTTTTCAGAAAATAGGGTCAGGCATGTCTTGTGACCTGAGACCCCGCAGCTCCTCTGTTCCCCATAATT
>NW_007747976.1:0-12108 GCF_000696425.1 Galeopterus variegatus
TCTGTTTTGGAGTCCTCTGTAATGTCCCAAATTGGAAGCTGCCATTCCTTCTTCCAAATCATTGTAGAATTTAATATATGAAGCTCTTATTTTCTGTCTGATATTGTTGGTTATTTTTACATACGTGTAGAATATCTCCGGCAGCTTGCGTGCGTTTCTCCCTCTCTTTGCTTTTCTTTCTGCCTTTCTTAGTGCCTGCCAAGTGTTCCTCTCAAAATATGTACATTAACTGATTTTTTTTCTTATTAATTATTGTGGTTTTGTGATAAAGTGGAAGACCACGCAGGAAGGCTAAGCTCAGATATAGATATTCATATGTACATTTTGTTATATATATTAATCTAAATCTCTATAGAAACTTACATCTACATCTATATTTTTACCTATATTTATCTACAAGAGTATTTCAAAAAGTTCATGGAAAGATTAGTATTATCTTTTATTTCTTTTTTTTTCACGAATTTTTTGAAGTACCCTCATATATATCAGGCAACTCCTTCAAATGAATAAGAATGCTGATAGCTATGAAGTCTGTATTTTCAGGAAATTTTCTTGACTCATTACTTTTAGTATTTTATTCCTGAAATGCTAGGAAAGAGCCTTAGTTCTGAGATTCTTTTCAATTTTAGTTCTATTCATGCTTGGATTCGTTGATCTTTATGGTCTACTCTTAACCACCATGTTAAGATATTTTCAGTTGAGTGGTATGCTCTGATGATCATCATGATACATTGGTTTTTTGCTTTATGTTTCCTATAGGATGCTTTATTTCTGTATTGTTTCATTTTTGTAGCTGTGTACATTTTCTAAAAAGCATGTCTTTGTTCAAGTGAAAATCGTGCAACAGGGTTGATCAGGCTTACGAAGTTGATCTTTTTATGCTTTGCTTTTCTCACTTGGGAGTATATATATATATATATATATATATTTTTTGTCTTTTTTCGTGTCCGGCAACGGATCGCAACCCTTGGTGTTGCGCCCACACCTCGCTCAGCCAGTGAGCGGGAACCGGTCTGTATGTGGGATCCGAACCCGCGGCGTGAGCGCCGCCACACTCCCAAGCGGCGCACTGTAGCAGTGCGCCACCGGGTCGGCCCGGAGTATATTGTGCTAGGAGTACTGGGCAAGGATTGCAGAGGGAGGGTACAGGTAGGTTTGCAGAGGGAGAGTGCAGGTGAGCTGAGGCCTTTTACCTTACACACAATTCTGCCTTTCCTCAAAATTCCCCTTCTCCCCTTCAAATTGCATCTTATTTTTCATGAGTCAAAATATACCAAGGTGATACTAGGTTGGGCTGTGGCCTCTAGAATCTGACTGCCCTGGGTTTCATAGTTCTATCTGCAACTTACTAGGTGTTTCACCTTGAGCATGTTACTTCGTACCTCTGTGCCTGTTTCCTTATTTGCAGTATGGACATGTAGGACTCTTAGGGCTGTTGTGAACATTCAGTAAAATAATGCTTGTAAAGCATTTAGCACAGTCAGGTCACGTTGTATGAGAATACTTCAAAAAGTTCATAGAAATATTTGTATTATCTTTTAATTCTGTTTTTCCATGAACTTTTTGAAGTATTTTTGTATGTAAATAGTCAACAAACTTTAGTTGATGATGTTAGCTCATCCTTAATCTGGACAACTTTGAGTAGATTATTATATTTATCCCCATAAAATTAAAACAAAATAAGATGTTTTAAAAATGCTGATATTTATATTATGGAAGAGATATCATCTTTCCACTTCTAGAAAGCTATGGAAATAGAGGATCTATTTATATCCCTGAGATGGATTTAAATGCAAGTTTCTTGGACTCCATGAAATGGGCCCAGTGTCCTCTCAGAGCCCTTTCTAGTCCTTGAAAAAGAGAAAAAGAATTAGAATTAGCAATTTTTTAGAGTGAGCATAAATGAGTAGACAGGCTATCTTTAATACTACTAAAAACAGACATTTTAGAATTATTTTTAACTTATTGAAGTAAACACTCCACTATTTTAATACTGTCCTTGAAATGTACAAGGCTTAATAAATTAACAGTGTTTAAAGTTTTCCGAGTGCATGCTGCCCAGAGAGGGCCCTCAGAGAGGCCTGGAGAGCTGCCAGGCCCACGCACCCCGAGGTACCCACACTGGAGCAGGTAGGCACCACTGCAGGACCCCCAGCCCAGGCAAGTGCGCACCACCCAGAGAAGCCCTAAAGCCGCCAGGCCCACAGAGCCATGAGCCACCTGCGTTGGAACAGTCAGGCACAGCTACAGGACTCCCAGCCCAGGCCATTCCCCATGGCCCAGAGAGGCCTGAGCCTCCCACCCACAGGCATCAAGGCAGCCATGCCAAATTGGCAGTCCTGGCAGAGTCCTTGCCAGACATTAGGGTTGAATGAGTGGACCATGAAATCCCCTGCCACAATGACTAAACACCAAAGGAAAGATACCAGAAATATGAAAAATCAAGAAAGTACACCACCAAAGGGTGATAGTAAGTCTCAAGCTATAGATCTTGTAGAACAGGAAGTCCTTGAAATGACTGACAAGGAATTTTAAGCTATAATTCTAAAGAAACTAAGTGAGATACAAGAAAACTCAGCTAGACAACACAATGAAATGAGAAAAAGTATATAGGACCTGAAAGAAGAAATATACAAAGAGATCAATGCCCTGAAAAAGAGTGTAGCAGAGCATGCGGAGCTGAAAAATTCATTCAACAAAATAAAAAACATAACAGAGAGTCTAACCAGCAGGCTAGAACAAGCAGAAAAGAGAATTTCTGACCTTGAAGATGGGCTGTTTGAAATAACACAGGTGGACCAAAAAAAAAAAAAAAAAAGAATTAAAAACATTGAAGAAAATGTAAGAGAGATAACAGAAAACCTTAAGTGCTCAAATATCCAGATCACAGGTACTCCAGAAGGCAAGGAAAAGGAAATGGCATTGAAAACATATTCAACAAAATAATGGCAGAAAACTTCCCAGGTACAGTGAAAGACACTGATCTTCAGATTCAGGAGGCTCAAAGATCTCCAGACATATTCAACCCTGAAAAGTCCTCTCCAAGACATGTCATAGTCAAATTGGCAAAACTCAAAGACAAAGAGAGAATCTTAAAAGCTGCAAGAGAGAATCATCAAGTCACCTATAAGGGAGCCCCAACCAGACTAACATCAGACTTTTTGTCACAAACCCTAAAAGCCAGAAAAGAATGGGATGATATATTCAAAATACTAAAAGACAAAGATTCCCAGTGAAGCATGCTTTACCCAGCAAGGCCATCCTTCCAAAATGAAGGACAAATAGTATATTTCTCAGACAAACAAAAACTGTGGGAGTTCACTACCACATGGCAAGCCTTACAAGAAATTCTCAAGGGATTACTGAATTTGGTACCTGAAAAACAATCACCATTGCCATAAATACTCAAGAAAAAACAAAACCCACTAGTAAAATAAAAATGCTAATAGTAAAGAGAAAAGAAAGTTTATCTACCACCCCAAGAAACCAACAAATAAAGAAGACAAACAGTAAATCAGAAAGAAAGGAACAAAGATACTTAAGACATCCAAACAAAAATCAATAAAATGCTAGGAGTAAATCAACACCTTTCAATAACAACTCTTAATGTAAAAGGATACTATTTCCCACTCAAAAGACACAGACTGACTGACTGGATTAAAAAGGTGGACCCAACTATGTGCTGCTTTCAAGAGACTCACCTCACCTGTAAAGACACTCTAGACTAAGAGTGAAAGGATGGAAAAAGATATACCATGCAAATAGAAATGAAAAATGAGCTGGAGTAGCTATTCTTATATCTGATAAAATAGACTTTAAACCCAAAGCCATAAAAAGAGATAAAGAAGGCCACTATATAATGATAAAAGGATTTATCCATCAAGAAGACATAACAACCATAAATATATATGCACCCAATGTCGGAGCAGCCAGATTTACAAAGCAAATACTATTTGACCTAAAGAATGAGAAAGACACTAATACCATAATAGCAGGGGACCTGAACACCCCACTCTCAATATTGGACAGATCATCTAGGGAAAGAATCAGCAGAGAAACAAAAGATCCAAACAACACTTTAGACCAACTGGACTTTGCAGATATCTACAGAACATTTCATCCAACAACCTGAGAATTTTCATTCTTCTCATCAGCACATGGAATATTCTCCAGGAAAGATCACATGTTAGGTCACAAATCAAGTCTCGACAAATTAAAAAAAAATGTAATCATTGCATGTATTTTTTCAGATCACAATGAATTAAAATTTGAAATCAATAATAAACAAAATTCTGGAAACTATACAAACACATGGAAATTACACAGCATTCTACTTAATGACATATGGGTCCAAGAAAAAATTGAACAGAAAATCAAAAAATTTATTGAAACTAATGAAAACAATGATACATCGTACCAAAACCAGTGGGATACTGCAAAAGCAGTACTAAAGGGGAAATTTATCGCATTAAATGCTTACTTCAGAAGAATGGAAGATGCCAAGTAAACAAACTACCACTTCACCTTAAAGAACAAGAAAAACAAGAACAATCCGAAACCAAAGTTAGCAGATGGAAAGAAATAATTAAAATCAGAGCAGAACTTAATGAAATAGAATCCCCTAGAAAGATACAAAAGATCAATGAATCGAAAAGTTGATTTTTTGAAAATAAAATAAAATTGACAATCTATTAGCAAGGCTAACTAAAAAAAGAAGAGAGAAGACCCAAATAACAAAAATTAGAAGTGAAAATGATATTACAACTGATATCTCATAAATATAAGAAATCATTAGAGACTACTATAAACAACTATATACCAACAAATTTGAAAATCTCGAGGAAATGGATAAATTTCTGGACACACACAAACTAACAAAACTGAGCCAAGATGGTGTAGAAAATCTGAACAGACCAATAACAATAATAGAGAATGATGCTGTTATCAGAAGGCTCCCAACAAAGAAAAGCCCAGGACCAGATGGGTTCACAGCAGAGTTCTACCAAATCTTCAAAGAGGAATTGATACCAATTCTCTACAAACTATTCCAAAAGATTAAAACTGAAGCCATTCTCCCAAACTCATTTTTTGAAGCAAACATCACCCTGACACCAAAACCAGACAACATGGATGGACTTAGAAAAAATTATATTAAGTGAAATAAGGCAGGCACAGAAAGAGAAACACCATATGTTCTCACTTATTTGTGGCAACTAAAAATAAATAAATAAATAAATACACAAACAAATGGGTGGGGGGTGGGGAATACGAGAACAATCACAATTCCTTGAACTTGTTAAGACAAGCCAACAGATATGATGTTGATGAGTGGGAGGGGGGAGAGGGAGCAGGGAGGGAGGGTTCGGTAAAGGGACATGAAAATCAACTACATTGCATATTGATAAAATAAAATAAAATAAAAAATAATAAATGTAAAAAAAATAAAGTTTTCTAAGCTTACCATTAAAATTCTTGTAATTATTTTAAAACATGCTTCATATATGTATGTGTTTTGTGTGCGTGTGTGTGTGTGTGCGTGGAGACCTGGTAATGACCATTTTATTACGGCAGTACTTAGATGAAAATTATGTTTCCATTTAATAATACTCATGAAGACATATTTTAAAAGTGTATAAGTATATACATTTTCATTTAAATTTCCTGAGTATTATAAACAAAAGTTAAGCCACTAAAATAAAAAAATTTAACAGCCTTTTTATTAGAGCTTAAACATGTTATTTTTTACTTTTTTCTTAAAAACAGTACTGACAATAACAGTAGGTGTCGCTATAGCAAAAGAAACTAGCCATTAATGACTTTTTTTACTTTTCCTAGGAAACATTATGGCATTACAAGAGAAATTATAGACTAATTTGTTTAAGCTCAGTGTGTCCATTTCCCTGCTTTGAGGAAGGCAGCCTTCATTTAAACCAACATCTTACTCATACTCAAACATCTTTGAAATAGGAGATTTATGGCCTTTCTGGGAAAGTGGTTCTAATTTTTATAAAACTTAAAGTAGCAAGTTCTTTGTAAATACATTTAAAATTTTATCTTCTAGATTTTGAGTAATTTATTTCTATTTAATGTCAAGAAATATAAATAATCTGATTACATATTTCCTTACCAAAAATTTTATTAATTACCTACCTAATTTATCTATTTATGAAATGGAACTGGAAACATCTACCTTACAAAATTGATGGTGAGCATGAAAATCTAGATATTACATGCATTTATTTATTTATTTATTAAGCAATTTTAGCCGAGCACCTACTATGTCCCAGGCATGGTGGTTACAAGACAGACAGTGCAGTGTCCCTGCCCGTATGGTGCTTACAAGCTAGCAGATTTATACAGATTTCTGCACATCTTAAAGCTTAAATTACTATTCAAAGTAAGAGGTGCAAATTATTATTATTGAGTTCTTAGGCCTAATAAATTGTTATGAAGTCATTTTTGTCTTCTCTTTAGGAGAAATAATAATGGGTATTATCAGCTATTTCCTACTTAGCATCTGTTCACTTTTCTGGTAATAGCTCCCTGATAATCCTTCAGGGTATCATCCCATTTCACTTTCAGTTTATGTGGTTTGAGTGACAATGATTCCTCTCCAGCCTCCAAAGGTGGGCATGAGACTCTGATCTGATCTTTTAGGGTTTTATGTCCCAGCGTCTACAGTGTGATCACAAACCAGACTGTCCATGGTCTATCTCCTGCTTCACTCTGGACCTCATCTCCTGTCATCGCCTGCCTCACATTATACCTATACCCACCAAGGTGGTCTTGCTTATATTATTTGTTTCTATTATACTGCTTATATTGGCCTCTCTTTCTAGAATGCTCCTCTCCTGCCTCTTCTTTTGTCAGTTATATTCATCTTTTAAGACCTCGCTTGTCAGCTCTTCTCCTATAGGCTTTCCTGCCCCGCAGATGGGGTAAGAAGTCCCTTCTGAGAGCTTCCTCAATCTTCAGGCAGTTCTCTATCTGCAACTATGCATTGTTCTCATAATATTCTGTCTGTGTCTCCTCCATTTATATGGTTCACGTCTGGTGTCTGGATTTTACTCCTTTATGTGTCACCCAATGTTTGGGAGCCTGGGGTCACTTGACATAGGTTTGTTGATGGAAAGCACTTATGGCCACTGTGGCAGAAACCTGTGTTTCTGTGACATGCCTTTGTTGAACTGCATAGTCCTTAAGGAGAGTAGTTCAAATGACTGTGTGCTGAGTCATTCTAACACCCCACCCTTTGTGTCTCAGAGAAGGATTGATTCATTAGTTTCCTTGGGTTTACCTTAGGGAAGAATATCAGGACTTTAATCAACAAGTATTTATTGAGCTATGTAGACTCCCTGGGTCATTCAAGCTTGCCATGTTGTTTTTCTCCTCTCATCTCCTCCAGAATTTGTAGCCTGGCCTACTAATTTAGCAATTAATCATACACAGTCTTGTGGCATTTCTTCTCTGTGATGTATTTTTATGTAGTACTTAGCCTATTATTTAATATTTTACATCCTTACATATGAATAGGGATCACTTATTCATTAGCATATTGATTATTTATTCATTAAAATATTTTTTTGAGAATTCATTACACATTCATATTTTTCTTTTGGCATACTATACCAGTTGAGGTTCTGTTTAGGCTAGCAACAGAACAGAAACTGGCCAGTTTAATGACAAAAACAATTTATGGAAGGCTACTGGGGAACTCACTGTGTGGAAAAGAGGACTGGATAACCCAGCTTGGAACAGAAGGGGCAGCCCCAGAAGTTCTCAGTGACAGTACGATAATGATGCTCAGGAACCCTCCTCCTTCCACTTCAACCCTGAACAAGACTCAGTTCCCTGGGAGAACATGGCCAAATTCAGGCCATGGGCTTGCTTCTTAGCTGTGCTAAAATCATGAGTGTGAGGAATTGAAGCAAAAGCCTTCAGGGATTCCTTGGGCTTCTAGTAGACACCAGGATTTATCAAGGAAGTTGGGGAACTCTCAGGAAAGAAATGGATCTTAGTAGTTAAAAAGAGCAGCAGCAAATATTATGAACTAACCTGTTCTTACAGACTTGTTATCAAATCCCATCATCGACAGTGACAAACTGTATGACCTTATGCAAGTGTCTTAATTTCTATAGGTGTCAATTGTTCTCATCTATAAAATAGGGATACCAACATATAGTCTCACATGGTGGTTTTATGGATTAAAATAAAATAAAGTGCCTTATGAAAGTTGTCTATTAAAGTGTCTTTCACATAGTAGCTGCTCAATAAAAGATAGCCATCATTGATTGGTCTGTGTACACACAGTATGAGAGTAGCCTGTATACACGAGGTAAAGCAGCAGAAGTTATTATCTCTGCCCTTGAACAGTTTGCAGTTTAATCAGAGAAAAGGGCATATGTGATTTAATTTAATTCTCATAACAGCCTGGAATTAGGCAGGTGCATTTTTATCATCCCTAATTTTCATATAAGCAATCAAGAGATTCAGAGAAGTTAAGCAACTTGACGATGGTCACGCAGCTCTTAAGTGGCAGAGCTGAGGCAGGGGTCAAGCTTTACTGGATCCAATGCACGTTACATTTATAGAGGTAAGTGTAGCTCCATGAAGAGTAGAGTTACTCAACTCAATTCTAATCAGAAAATTTTATTGCATACCTGCTACAAGTCAATATGCTAGGTGTTGTGGGAAAATATAACTAAAATTAATGAATATCATGATCTCATGAAGGTTACAGTCTAGGAAGAAAGATGGACATGTACACAATTTACTGAAATATAAGGTAATGCATGATAAACATGGTGATTTTAATTTAGTTCTTTTAATAAACACTTATTGAATGTGTCAGGTTCTGTATTACGTACTAAGGCTTCAGTGGTAAATAAAGCACTAAGCAACCCATCCTCAGGGCTTGCATGTTGTCAGAAGGAGACAGATGAAAATGTACCCGTAAGATCATTTTAGATATCAATAACAGTGTGTGCTAGAAAGAAAATGAAGAATGTTTTGTGATAGTGAGTTAGTGTTGGCTGCTTTCAGTGGGGCACTCTCGTGGGGACCTGAAGAAGTCAGTCACATTAAGACATATGGGAAGGGTGGCAGAGGGAGCAAGTACAAGGGCTATGAGATGGGGATGGATTTGGAGTTTTGCAGAACAGAAATGAGACCGTCTGGCAGAAACATAAAGAGCATGGAGTGCAGTGGTTCACATGAGATCTAGAGATACAGACAGGAGCCCCCAAAATGCAGAGCCTTGTACGTTGCACTTAGAAGTATCTAATCTATTATTCTGAGTTTAGTGGAAGTCCATTAAATTTAAGCAAGAAAATAATATTACTTGATGTGTTTTGTGAATAAGATCACACTGGCTGTTGTAAAGAAATGTAACATTCACCTGAGGCTCTAAGGAGAGGAAGAGTATCATTACTTTGAAAGAGTTAGGGAAGGCATCCACAGGAGGAGTGCTCTGTCCAGTGAGATGGGTGGGTTAGGCATTCCAGGAAAAAGCGGCACCATCATCAAAGGGAGAGAGTGCAGGAAGTGTGAAGTGTGTTTGGGCAGCTGTGAGTTTTCCACTGTGGCTGGAGCATCTGATGTGCAGGGGCACGTGATGAGATGGAAGCAGGGGATGGTGGGTACCTGGTTATGTCTTGACAACATTCTGTTTACAGTTGGAAACTGTTCTGTAGTTTAGAAAGACAATGCCCGTTACTGCATGAAGAATATTAAAGGAGGCAAGAAGACCATTGGTGAGGTTCTTGCAATAGGACATTTGAGAGATGGTGAGGGCCAGGTGAGAATGGAAAGCAGGAGACAGAGACCAAGGCTATTGATGTGAAGAACTGACAGTACTTGGTGATGGATTGGGTCTCAGTGTTGAGGGGGAGGGAGAATTTGAATATATCTGCAAGGTAAGTCGAGAATGTCCTTTTCTGTGAGTGGAGGCATGGGGGATAGGGTGGAGATTTTAGTTTTAAACAATCTGAATGTAAGGTTTTGGCAGGACTTCCACATGATGATGCTGGAGAGACAGCTGGAAAAGCAGAGCTGGATCTCAGGAAACTTGGCCTTTAAGAGCACACCTATTCCAACTAATTTCTTATAATCTGTGAAAAATTTTGTGAATTTTTAGATATTTGCTATTTTCAAGAAGACAGAAGTTTCACAAGTGTTTGTCAGAACCAACTGGCACTTTCTACCAAAGGAAAGGTTTTCTTTTTCAAAAAAACAGAATGTTCAGTAAAAAGAAAGCTTGTGGATGATTTCCACTTCCTTTTCTTACTTTGGAAGCTGACTTATCAGACTTGTTCAGGCCTGGGGAATAACATTAGAGAATAATATAACACAATCTTTGTGTTATAAGGTAAAAAGGACTTGTTAAAATAATCTATAATTGGTAATGAAGAGATAGACCATCTCTTGTGTACCTGTAGGAAGTCATAGGAGAGAGTAGGAGAAAGTAAAATTTTTCTTAAAATGTATGTTTGGTTATTTTGATAGTTTCAGCAAATCAGACACAAAAAACTAGGTCGGGGGTGATAAAAATTGCTAGATGAGAAAAAAGATGTCAATAAGAGAGCAACAGACTTTTTTGAAGAGCACTTAAAAAGTTCAAATGTGAAACAGCTCTCTGCAGTGCCAGGCTGAACAACTGAAAAACAAAAATGGAAAGTTCATGTCCAGGACCAATCACAGCACGAGTGGGAGCCTGTTCTCTCTGTTTCTTCTCCTCATGTGTGTAGAGCCACATCCTTCATCACAGTTACATTTTCCCTCATGAACCGGGCAGTCCTTTCTTTGCTGATACTAATTTGAAGTTATGGAGCTAGGAACATGGAGATACCTAATTCACCAAGAAAGGTCATTTTTAATTGTTCTCTCTAGTGTCTCAGGACTGCACCGTCACTTATCCAACATGACTCAGCCTTGGCATTGTCACTGACTCACAAAGCTCCTAGCAGACGAGAGTTGGTGTCACAGACTGACTGACAGACCAAGCTACATGAAGCTGGGGAAGAGAAACAAGGCCACAATTGCTGAATCCATAGCTGACCTTATGGATACAGGCTAGGAAGAATGGCCCATTCAGAGAGAGATCAGTTAATTTTGCATTGTTTGTTGTTGCTGATATTGTAGTGACTATTGCCTTTCTGTTTTATGCTTATCCAAATTGTTTTGGATAAACATAAAACAGAGCTATGGAAACGTGCATACTCTTCGCAGAAAACACCATATTGTAATGGAGGTAGTCCAGACTATGAGGATCTTATTAGCTGGTAACTTGGGCAAGTTGCTTGACCTCTGATCATCATTTCTTTATCTATCCTTATATCACCTCTGTATTTCAGACTCACTCTGTATCAGGGACTTATTTATTCTTTGTAGCAAGTTCAGGAAGAAAATACCACAGCCCTTGTGTTACAGATGAAGGAACTATAAATTTTCCAAGGACACATTCCTAGTAGGTAATGAATTTAAAATTTTAACTACTTTGATTTCAGAGCCAGTGATCTCCTAAACTTCCTCTCATCTATAAAATATAGATGATGATAACAACTGTCTTACAGGATTGTTGTACAGATTAAATAATAGAACTGTGAAATGTACGGTACCTTACTGCACATTAGGCAATCAATAAATGGTTGATAGTATTACTAAAAATAATGAAGAAAAATCTTCACTAAAGCATCCATAGCAAAGAAGTCCTTGCTGAAACATAACCTCTTGACTCTTCAGTGTGAATTAGTGTGATATTACTAGCACTTAAAGCAAATGGTAAGGAACACAATCCAAAGGAATCTGTCGTAGTGAAATATCTGATTCTATAGAATCTGTATGGGAAACATATTTTTGTGCATTTTAAATCATCTTGGTAACTCCCATATAATTCCATGTTGGCCCCAGCATATTTTCCTTTTGTAAGATTTGCCCTAATAAAAATAATGTATTAGGTCCAAAGGTAAGTAGAGTCTGTACTGACCTTGGGAAGGCTGGGGTTCCAACATAAGTTTGCTAATCACTAATTTGGGATAACAAAATTGGTACCTGAAAGCTCTGGTAAATTTTGTATAACAAATGCAAGCAACATGAAAAAACAAAAAAACC
>NW_007747977.1:0-12108 GCF_000696425.1 Galeopterus variegatus
TGTTATGCACATAGTACACTTATTTTGTGAAACATTAATCTTAAAGTAAAAATAAAAACATTTTTTTTATGTGACCAGTAAGGGGATAGCAACCCTTGGCTTGGTGTCGTCTGCACCATGCTCAGCCAGTGAGTACACCAGCCATCCCTATATAGGATCCGAACCCGTGGTGGGAGCGCTGCTGCACTCCCAGTGCCACACTCTCCCGAGTGAGCCATGGGGCCAGCCCAAAATAAAAGCATTTTTAAAAATTCTGTTTAAATGAGATGTTCTCTGTACCTGAAAATTTCGGGTAAAATACAAGGTCTAATGTATATGAGTCATAGATTTTGGATTTTTGTAGTTAGCTTTCTTGACTTCATTAAAATTTTTAAATTTCGATAATAGCAATGGCAACCATAACTTTCCTTTATTCTCCCACTTTATGTGCTACTTTTTTTTCCTGCTTGCAACTAGTGTTGATATGAGAATATATAGAAAATAGTTATTCTAGCATATTATTATTCTATTAACATATATTTATAGTATTAACATATATTAACAGTATCTGGTTTTGGCTATAGCAAGAAGTCAAAAACTCTGATTATTTATTTTCGTTAAAAACTGATTTGTAAATGATGAAGACAGGTGAAAATAAATCAGCTCATATATTGGAAAAGATGTAGTTTTTAGTTTATTTTTTTGCCTCCAAATTCAGTGGGTCCAAATTGAATATTATTTTTGCTTCAAGGAAATAAATTCTCCACTATAGTCAACACCATTATCAGAGCTAGCATTTATTGAGCACTTGCCTTGTGCTATTATCTTATTTTATCCTCATAATAATCCAGTGAGTTGGGTATTAATGTTCTTGACCCTTGACAAATAAGCATATTGAGGCTTAGGGAAGTTAAAGAACTTGTTCAAGTGCATGCATCTTTTAAGTGATGTAGGCAAGTTTTGAACCTAGGCCATAGACTGTGTGATTTATCATATACTAGAGCATTCGATTAAGAGTCAGAGAAGCCAATAAAATACCGTTAAATAAAATGAGATATCCTTGTTCAGTGTAAGTAGTGCAACAAAGAAAATCATCACATTTTCTCCGTTGAGTAACTTAATAATAGAAGTTCTGATTTGAAAAAGTGTATAATGATGGAAATAAACATTGTTTTATCATGAGTAGCATGGAAGCAGCCTAATAAGCTAAGGGTTCATAATTGGTATAGCATAAGATTGGATCAATATAGTGAGGACAGATGATACAGGATTTTGAAGTCCAAATAGAGCTTAATCTTCATGTAACAGAAAACAGAAAAGCTTTGAGTGTTACTGAGGAAGAGTTTTTAGTATTTTGAAAACACTGTGTTCCTGATACAAGATAAGAACCAGTATTGGATTTACCAAGGAAGGAAGAGTTTGTTTGTATATTATATCTGAGGATTGGCTCAATAAAAATGCTAGAAGCACACTGTAAAAAGATATCTTAGACACCACTGTCAAGCAGATTATTGCCCAGGACTACTAAGAAAAAGACAAATTAAAGGGGAAAAAAGTACCTTAGTACACTGCAGAAATTACTGAAGTCTATACATATTTCAGAGGAAGCACAAAGGAAAATATGATCAATTCAACCAGGGCTGTGGGAATGAGAATTATGGAGACGGCTACCCCCAAGCAGGTGACAACTGGGTTGCAAACGTTTGTTGGGTCATAACAAGGAGAAGCAGAGGGAATGCAAGGATTGTCAGTCCTAGGATTATCTAAGGATTATTAGCAAAGGCTGGAACCAAGAAAGACCATGATCAACATTTATCGAGCACTTATTGTATTCCAGACACTCAGCAAAGAGTTATTTCTTCTCAGTTTTATACAAGTCTTTGAGATAAGTAGTTGTATGTTCATTTTACAGATGAGGGAACTGAAACACAGAGAAGCCCAATAACATGCCCAAGGTCACTCAGGTAGTAGAGGGGCCTTTAGGAATGCCTACCTTTTGAACGCCTCAGGAAATTTCTCAGCATATGCAGAAAGTGATTGAATAAAAAAGCTGAGGTGGGGAGTGGCTGCTGAGTCCTCTCCTCAGAGTTTCCCGTAGTAGCCCCTTGTCACAGATACGACTATTGGCATTGCATTGTCAACAGTATGCAAGGTACCGTTCTGGGTCTTGGGGGATATGGAGAGCTTTCTATCTTTGTGGAGACACAAGATTAGCACAGAAAAGAACCACAGAAATTAGAAATACAAGATAAGTAACAAGACCAAGGTCCAGATGAACTGTTCAGACTAAGAATGCTCTGGTAATTCAATAGAGAGGTAAGGATTATGAGAAGAGCTGAGTCGTAGACAGGCAGGGGACACTTTGAGTGCCCACAAACATGAGTTTAAAATCTGGCTTTGGCATTTCTTGACTATGTAATCTGTGGAAGTCATTCAACCATTCTATGGTATGTTAATTTTTTATCTGTAAGATGTAATAACAATTATACTATCAGGTATTAATAAAAATAAACTGTTTAAGATAGAGCCAGGCACATAGTTGATCTTCAGTCGATGTTAGTCATTATTATTAATCAATGTATTCTAATTGACTTTCTTATTTCTAAATAAGTATACAGATACATATTCTGGAATAGATAGGATTTACCCTAACCTTAAACTCAATGTTTGCCAAAAGTTTTCACTTTTCAAATGTTTCCCAGATATTGATTTTCAGATTCTAGGTATTGATTTTAATAATCTGATAGGATTATTAAGGATTGATCCTGGATCAAGGATAAACTCCTAAGACAGTAATATAATACCAGAGCATTGTTGGTTCACCAAATGAGCTAGCCATCTTTCTGTCCCAGAAGAGCAACATGGTGCAGTTGGACAAGCTCTACCATTTTTTCTGTGAAACCTTGGTTTTCTCATGTAATAGATGGGACCAGCGACACCTGCCTCTCAAGATTCATAAGGGATTGAATGAGTGGGGTGTGTGAAAGGTATGGAAATGTACACTCATATACAATAGGTGCTTAATAATTATTAGTTTCTTCCCTTCTCTTCCATTCCCCACTCCAGGACTTCAGTTTCAAAAGATATAAAATAAAGGGGATGGGTTTTGTAATTTCTGAAGTCCCTTCCAGCCTGTAGATCAATGGTTGCTGCATATCTATTATAGCAAAGGTGACCTTGTCATAACTAATGGTTTGCCACACAGAATGTCTGGCCGTTAATGTGTCCCTGTCTGTTTGTAATGCATTGCTATTAAGCTTCAGTATCATTTTTTTCTTTTTCTGCATTTTTTCCCTCTGGATTTTCATTAATATTATTCATTTGAAAATATTTAATCTGAATCAAATTGCTCCCGTTTGGCTTTCTACCAGAAGGAGATGCAAACTTGTTTATCTAACTATGGTCCTAGATTTATAAACTGAGACCTTAGGAAAAGGGAGGTGTATGTTTAATCTGTTTTTTAATTATCCTATAGAAAGAAATTTTACTAACATGCTTCTTATATTAATATTTATTTGACAAACCTATGAACAGCTGCCTTGTTCAGCAACCTTCAGTATCATTTCAGTATTTTCTTGAAACAGCTTTGAATTTTGCTTTTGATGTTTGCCTATGTAGTCAATATAAGCTTTATTAACATTAGCAATTAACTTCAATTCCTTCTAATATGTATAGTCAAGTTTCTGTGTGTGGTTAATCATCTAGAACTAATTAGAAGTATCTGCCACTTCTGGGGCTACAATCTGCCATTTTTGGTTAGTGATTAATTGTGGAAAATTGTTGTTAAGTTTCTGATATGATGCAATGTGATTTTAGTTGCCTCAAATCTCTTCTAGACAGGCTGTTTGGATCACTGATAATTTGGATCCTGATAAAATGGCCCAAGGCCTTTCCTGAGGCTGTGTAATCATATCCCTTTCACTGGCACTGAATCCTGCAAGCCCACTCAGCCTGTGGGAATCCTCAAAATAAAAGAGACAATGCCCTGTAAGAGGATGTCAGTACTGAGGGTCGTTTTGGGAAAGGCCCAGGCTTTGTCATTTCTAATCAGCCTGAACATATTCAGCAGTGGAAAGAAAAACTATTTGGAAGGAGAGCTTAAGTGTGAATGTGCCAGATATTTGGAAACTGAGATAGGGATAAAGTTACAACATATTCAGGTTATGACAATATCATCTGCCCACCACTTGCCCCTTCCCCCCAGAATCTTGCATTACTAAAACCTAAACATAACGTCAGGTCTGTTGTGTACACAGTTCTGTGCCAAGTAGTGGCAGCGTGAGTGGATATTTTCTGTGTGGATTTTCCTCAGTGCTCTACACATTCAATTCCCTACAGGGCTTCTGTGGGAAAGGGGAGATGGCGCCTCACCTTTTCCCCTTAAAACCTTGGGCCCTGATGTTACAGCCCATGCAGGGGCAAATTTGGAGTTGCTATAATTTAGAGTTTATTGAGTAGCAATTTAATTGGAAGGAAAGCTAGGAGACTTTCCTTGAAGCTGTATTTTCGTAGCAAGCTCCCTGTTTTTGTATGTGTCTTTTCAAGAGTTGACAGAATTTTTGGGGGGGCTAAGGCCTCTCTCCAGTACTAGTCCTTGATGCTGCTTCTGCAGGAGAGGAAGCTGACTGGAGCTCCCTCCTCACATTTCCTCTGCTTCATCTATTCTGACTGCGTGGAGTGGGCTTTGATGGCAAAGCCTACTAAAACTCTGCAGAAGCAGTTTTGAAATTTTAGTGCTTATTAAAAATTTTAGTGTGCATCAAAATTCCCAGATGGGCTTGTTAAAAATGCATTCCTCATATCCACAGATTCACAATTTGAAAGCCTGAAATAATGACAAGAATATAGTTTTTCTGCAATCTCCCAAGGAGAAGATAAGATAGGTGTTCAGGGTAGGGGTGGGGTGTTGGTGTCATGCTTTGAATGACATTCTTTATATAACATTATTTCTCTCACTCCTCATAGCCTCATAGAAAAGAATGATAGGTACATGGGGAGTCACAGAAGATATTAGACTCCCCATTTCAAAGTACGAACTGCCCCTTGATTAACTGGTTTATTGAAGGAGGTGGTCTTATGGTGGTATCCAGTTGGAACACTGGGTGAAAAGTTAGAAACCTGGATTCCAGATTTGTCTGTACTTGCTAGCTTTGTCTTTTCCAGCTATTAACTTAAAATTCTCTAACTCCTTAAGTTTCCTCTTCTGAGAAATAAGGATTTTAATAATATTGTGTTCCTGCTTATTTCAAAAAAAAATTTTGTGAGGATCAAGTGAGATAATGATTATAAAAGTGCTTTATAAAATATTATGCAAATATAAATAATTACTATTATACTTTTCTAGAATTAGAAATTATCAGAGATTGAAATCCATGACTGCCTAGATCTTCTGCAGCTCTGATCCTTATTATTAGCGAAGGGGTAACATGAATGTCTTCAATGCCATACTTTCACAGCTATTTAAAAGTCTATAAATATCTGTTGCATAGCCTAACCTTCCTCCACTTCACCATTACTGAACGTGCTAATTAGAGATAGCACACGGGGTGGTTTTAACGATGTTCTTTTACTGGGGCAGTCATTGTGCTTGCTGGGTCACTTCATATTGTTTTAAAAATGTTTTCATTTATAACAGGTGTGTGATCCTCTTGGCATTTGTCTCAATTTTTCTGTCTTTGTTATCCTCACAGCTGGATCTATTTTCTCCATGCAAACTTCTCTTAACCCTCCTACCCACACACACCACCATAATTTTGACTTGTTATTTCTTTCTATGTGCACTCTGTCCTCATCATTGGAGAACTACCGCACTAGAACATAAATTATTTGAGCTGGTCAATCATGTCTTGATCATGGTCTATCCTCTGGATATATGCAGGGGACATTGTAGACACTTGATAAGGAGTGAATGTTTGAATGTAAGAATAAATAAATGAGAGAGCTCCATCTATAGGCTCAGGCATTTCTAGTTCTTGAAACATTTCCTGGCAGAGGCAAAAAGAATGTCAATAGTCTCAGCCCAACAAAAAGTTTAGTGTGAAGTCTAATCACTCTAGGCCTAACCCTGGAAGTGAGGTGAATGTGCTACTAAACCTACTAGAAATAGGTCCTTTAAGGTTGTGTCATTTCCAAGTTGCAACATTCCTTTCTCCCCTACTCTTTTGTTCCAGTTGCAAAAACAAAATTTTTGCTTCAATACTCTACTCTGTAGTCTGCCTGATTATCTGCCTGGTATTCCAGAGCAGTGATTTCACCTAGACCTGCCTAGCTCTATTGATATTGATTCTTTTCATCATAAATATTTAACAGTCTTCCACTGAACTCCTCTTAATGCTGCTCCTTCCTAGTTTCCCAACTCTTGGTCTGCCTTCTAGATTTGACTAATTAACTGCCACAGGTACAGCCATTCTTCTATCCTGAACCCGTGGTATGCACTCCTAATCAGTTATGAGCATTTTTTAAATTACGCAGTGGGAAGATATCTACCAATAGACCCTACTGGGATATGAGGAAACCATCCTCTGGTATATATCACATTGCTCTACCATCCCTGTTAGGACCTTACTCTTTAGCTAGGTTACTTTACTTCAACCTGCTAAGTCCTTTACTCCTGTGAGTAGATTCTGCCTAATTACAGACTCCTTTTCCACCTCTTGGTCTCATGATGCTAAGATCTGAGCAGGTCTTGTGTACGTATTGATCTTGTTTGTAGGCATGTAAATTACAGGAGAGGTAAAACCTACTTCTGATTCTCACAAAGCCTTACTAGATGAAATATGTTATTTTTGTTAAGAGCATGAATTCTGGAACCAGATTGCTGAGGTTCTAATCCAAGCTCTGTCACCTACTGGCACCTACTGAGTGACTTGGGGAGGTTGCCTAGGTCCTCTATGTCTCAATTTCCTCATCTTTAAAATGAACATGGTAATACTACTTACTTCATAGGGTTACTGTGAAGATTAATGTGTTGAAGCATGAAGAACATTCAGAACAGTACCCAGCTAAATCTTAACCATATATTCTCTAAAAAATACATGCATTTCTCCAAGATACATTTAATGCTATTTAAAAAATACTAATTGAACAAATATCCATAAGTCAATAATGATAGAAGTAAATAATTTAATATAATAAATGAGGGAGAGGTAGAAAGCTACTCCCCATGGTAGAATTTGAATTAGTGAGTGTACAAAAAGTGATGGAAATAGAAAAAAAAAATCATCCCTTGCTACACACCACAGTAATAATAGTTTCAGGCAAGAGTCACCAATGGATGTTAAAATTAGTGTGTGAAAGTAATGAGAAATAGAATATGTTCTTATTCTGAAGGTATTTCCACAGGGTACTTAGCTATTACAAATGAAAAAATATTTACCTTATAATGGAGAAACCTGAACAAAAATCCTCTTAATCACACGATCAAAGTGAACACCACCAGGAATGAGACACATCAATATCATGTGCCCATTGCCATGACGTCCTGAGAGGGCTCAAAGTAACCTCTGGTGTTCTTCCCAAAAATACATAATCTAAATTTAATCAGGAGTAAACACAGACGAACCCAAATTGTGCCAAATTATAAAATAATTCACCGGAATTCTTCAAAAGTGACAAAGTCATCAAAAACAAAAGAAGACTGCAGATCTGTCCTAAATTAAAGGGAACTCAAGGTGACATAATAACTAAGTAAAGTATATGATCCTGGATAGGGCCTTTTCTAGAAAAAGGACTTTAGTGAGACAATTCACCAACTTTGAAAAAGGTCAGTAGGTTAGTTAATAGTTTAAGGTCAATTGGGGAATCTGAGGAAGCAACACATGAGAATTTCTTGTACTGTTAGTGAGATTTTTTAAAAACTAATTACCATATGCCAAGGAGGCTATAGTTCTAGTTCTGTGAAGGTTACAGAAAGCAAACATAGGGCTGATACTCCAGGAGCTAATAGTCTAGTAAAGGATATAAAATGACAATGTAAAAAGTGCTCAGTGCTATGAAACATTTAACTCTACTTCTATGGAAATGTTGGAAAAGGAGAAATCCTCTCTATTGTGAAATGTAAAATATACTTCATGAACAAGGCAGCATTTCAGCTGCACATTGAATGACATATGGAATTACAACATGTAAAGGTAGGAGGAGAAGGGGAGTCTATTTGTAAGAAAGGCATTACCCAAGCGCCAAGAGCAGTTAATTTCAGTGAGAAGTTCAGTCTGAAGCATAGGGTATTTGCCAGAGGTTAGTTGGACGTGGATGTTGAGATTTCATTAGGGACGTTCTTGGATGCAATGACAAAATGTCATGAATTCATCCAATAGACAATAAGGAGTTAAGGAAGTTTTCTGGAAAAGGCAATGTCGAGATCAATAAGCAAAGAGATATAAGAGTGATTGTGTTGGATGACGGGGAAGTAAGGATCAAGGCATGAAACACTGACTATTTTATATTATTTAAACATTCAGCATGAAGTAAAGGAAAAGTGTTCTGCAGGTAGGTGCATTACTTTCTTAACTACAATATAGTTGTTAATGCTTAAATGAACCAATTAAGAATTGTGAACTGAGAAATTTTCACATTTGCAGAGGCAGATGGTAGAATTAAAGAGCATTCTTAATACATTTGCTACCTAGCTATTCCAAACAATAGATGTGGCAGTTTTAAATAAAGGAGGAATATTTTATTATAATGCAAATTTAGGAAAGGAAACAGGTCAAGTGCAATTCAGGAACCTGAGGACACCATTTTACTGAGGTTCTGACTAATGATTTCTCCCTAACATTTCTTAAATATCCATTTATTGCACAAATGTTGAAACATAATTCTTAGGTCACCAGCTTTGCATTGTATAATAAATATTTTTTTATTCTCTATTCTGCCATGTTTTATATTCAGAAAAGATTTTATAATTATGCTAAAGTGCAAATAGTGAAATGATAACAATATAAAAATACAGGGACATGAATTTTAGCATTTCAAAAACTCCCTGTGATTTCAAATGAGTTAGCAAGACTGAAAATGCATTGTTTGAAAAAATGCTCTCTGAATAAATGAATTTTTTTTTTTTTTTTGTCTTTTTCCGTGTCCGGCAACGGATCGCAACCCTCAGTGTTGCCCCCATACCAGACTGGGGACCGGCAACGGGATTGCAACCCTCGGTGTTGTTCCCGCGCCTCGCTCAGCCAGTGAGCGGGAACTGGTCTGTATGTGGGATCCGAACCCTTGGGCGGGAGCGCCGCCGCGCTTCCCAAGCAGCGCACTTATCCGGTGCGCCACCGGGCCGGCCCTGAATAAATGAATTTTTTGAAATCTATTTTCACTAGATAAAACTAACCAACTTTCTTCATTCTAGTTTATTCATTTTCATATGCATCTTTCAAAAATATTGTAATCATAAATTTTACATCCTACTTTTTATCATGTGAATACTCTTCTATGTGTTATGTAATTTTTCCATTTACTGCTTTTAATAATGGCATAATATCACAGAATATGGTTTTACCCTAAACATTCTACTATCACTGGACATTTAGGTTATTTTTACTAATTATTAATAAACAATGGTTCATTATTATAACAATGTTAGAAAAAGTACTCTGCATGTAAACAGTTTTTCTAAATTAAAAAATATATGTTATTTAGAAGCATTCACTTCTAGAGTAACGTGGTGATGAGTTTCTAAAAGCAACGTTGGTTTATTTAGCTGATCAAAAAAATATGGCATTTTTGGCAACTGAATTTTCATTATTGATAATTACCATTGTTAATTTTGGTTGAAACTATTAAATTAACAAGTACAGCTATTTTGAAGTCTAGGGATTAAAAGGAAATTTTCCAAAGATGTACAGAAAGTTTATACAAGAGATAGGAAAGTAAGTTAGGGTTTCTATTTTTTGTACATTCTTTCTTTCAAAACATTTGGTAAATTCCTACTGTAAACGAAACTCACCACTTTAGTCTCTTGGGTATTAAGTTGACCAAATACATACAATCTCATTTTACTAGAACTGTTTTTTTTCTTAAGGACCAGGGTTGACTAATGCTTAAACAACTCTGTTCCACCTCTCAGACTTAGTAAGTTGTGTCACAACCAATATACAGTGTAAAAATTATTTTTAAATTAAAATAAAGGTGCTTTTAGATGCTCATAAATTCTTGATGTGTGTTTTTAATCCCAATAACAATAAAAAAGCAAGCAAATTATCAAAGAGTACATCAATAGTCAAAATTCAGATCTAGTTCGGGACTTCAAATTCTCTTTTATTATTGAAAAAGCATCACTGTTGATTAGATTATATAACTCCTCCAAATAAACTTTGAAATATAAACTTCTAATTTCCCAAAGTCTCTCCAAGCAGATAATAAATACAATACAGTTCTCCTCTGTATTTTTTTTTTAACTGGACTATCTTTTCATCGCCTAGCCTTGCATTGTTTAGTTGATGCCTTAATCATATTGATGCCATAGCACATAGAAAAAAATAATATTTTCATGAAACATTGCATGAATAGATGGCTGGAAGTCTCTGGCCCATGCTCTGCCCAAGGCTAAGAGGATCAGTATCTCAAGATAAGCCAACCAGCATAACTTGGATAGGGTGACCATTTTCACTTCTGAAAGTGATAGTAATAATTATGCCAGAACAACAGGCTTAAATCAGCCATTCTGGGAAAACCAGGAGTGTAGGGATACTAAACATGCAACAACAGTTGAAAAATCCTGGTCTGTATTGTCATTGATATGAGGGAAAGGAAAGGTTTCCAATGAAAATGCTTTTTGATAAAAACAGACAGTAGACATTTTCCATAAATCAAAACCTTGGAGTAGATTAGGGATAGCTCACTTGTAAATATAGTTATATTTATTTGAAAGGTTCATGAACATAATAATTAACCATGGGATTACATAAATGCTGCTCCCATTTATACAGTTCCCAAATATAACTTGATGACATTTAAAAAGTTATCAAGCTGAATATCATTTAGTCGTTTTAAGTCTGTTGAAAAGAATCATGTATCTCGTAGTATAGCCAGATGTGACAAGCTTCTCCCCGCACCTTATATTTTCCAAAGATATGGAAAACAATATGATGATGTGTTCTGTACAAGACTCTCACGTACCTATCCTGTTGCCAACCCCCTTATTATCAGTGTATCGGTAAGGAGGACAGATCACTGTACTTGGAATTGTAAAACAGTAATTCTTGTTCCACCACTTACAAGCATTATGAACTCTCTCAGGTTCAGTTTTTTTATTTGTGAAGCAAGAAAAGATGTGAAAGAACATAGCACATAAAAAATGCTTAATACATATGACATGACCCTAAATTTCATTAATTTTCATCAACATTTAAGTAGTGGATGTAAGTGCTGAATGTAAAGCATCAGCTCTCCCACAGAAAGATATTGTTTGTTCCTGACTTCAACTTAGTTGTGGAGTCTAGACATGCAGCATCTATTCAACTCATAACTATGCATGTGAAAAGGCTGCACCGAGGTATGTACCCTAATGGCATTATACTGTTGGAAGGAGCCATAAGGAAATCTGTGTCTAGATATATGAAGCAGCACATTATGAGAATTGACCATCTTCATTTTTTTTTTTTTTTGGGTTGGGGTGATTTTTATTTTCTTCTTCCTTATATTTATTAATATGTGTATCCGAAGAAATAGAACCTATAAAATATATCTTTATCTGTCTGTCTGTGTATACGATATCCATGGTCAACTTCATTGCAGATGTGAAATCTTTTCACAGATTGAACTTGAAGTTGCAAGTTCATCTGTACGCATGGTATATGTGACTCAAATTCTCTTTCTTCCTCTAGTGGTGTTCTTTTTCTTAATCTAGATATCATAATCAATTTATTTGGATAATTTATTGGTCTAGAATTGAAACAGACCTATACAATGCATTTATTTCCTAGATGAGGGGACAGACTTGGAGGCTATGTGACAGGCTGTGCAGGCAGGGGAGCATCAGGACAGGACCGGACACTTTCCAGTACTCTCCTTGTCAAACTGAAATGCCTCATTATGGGTATATTGATGATAATCAGTTCGGTGTCCCTGGTGAAATGGCTATTGATACCATGAAAGAGGCACTTTAATCTTGTCATGGTGTTTTATTTTTTT
>NW_007747978.1:0-975 GCF_000696425.1 Galeopterus variegatus
ACATTGGCGATCAAATTTCCACATGAGTTTTGGAGGGGACAACACATCCAAACTCCATCAACTTGGTTTTCAAGGCACTCACAGCTTCAAAACTTCTGACTTGCATCTAGTTCAGCCCTGACATTGTACCCCTGTCTTCAACCACATATACCCTAACCAGGTCCTTGCCTTAATTTTCTCCCTATTTCTATGGTCCTTCTGAGTCTGTGGCCTTATTTTTAGGGCCAGCCCTACCTTGTTCCTCTTTCTAGAAATCCAATAGGAGGCAACGGTTCCTTTCAGAAAACAGGAGCAAAATTCCAAGGTCCCAACCACTTCACATTTCTCTCATGAGCAGCCTGGAAGCCCAAGGCAAGAGCAAGGCTTGCAGGACAAATTGTGTGATCTGGACAGGGTAGAAAAAATGGACAGATGTTCTGTACTGCTGCTTTGCAAGGCTGCTGGTTGCAACATCTAGAGAAGGAACTCAAGTTCCAAGAAATATCACTGGACAAATTGTGCAGTGCATACAGCTGCCGAATGTTTGATCTGTTTGTATCAAATGTGGTTGTCTTTAGGTAAGCTTGGTGCAAAGTTGCTAATAATCAATATCTTCCAACATGTCCCAGAGTTCATGCTGTTAATCAAACAATGTTAGCCTATTTTTATCAAGTAACAAGTGCGATGAGAAGCAATTGTCCTGCATTTTACACAAAATGAATAGATAAATAAATTTTTAAAGTAAGTAAATAAAACATTCAAGTGATTGTTTTTCTTTCAGAGAAGTCATCATTAGAAGCTCTGTACTTATTGCAATGATGCTGCCATTACTCTAGACATTTCTAGAACTCCTACTCCGAAAGGCAACCCTCTTCAGGTTATGCAAATTCTAATTTGGTTGCTTATTAAGCCATGATACTAGTTTGAGATTTTTTAAAAATCTTCCTTTTCATCTCTTCCTCTCCTAGTGTTTGAGGACTGTTGATGCCTGATCTT
>NW_007747978.1:2784-6590 GCF_000696425.1 Galeopterus variegatus
CTCCTGATAGGGTGCACTGAGAAGAACACAACACTATTTCTGGGGTGTTTCTGTGAAATATCCACAGCCTGATACTAATCATGAGGAAATATTCTGCAAACCTACATTGAGGGACTTTCTACAAAATGACTACATCTAGAGCTCTTCAAAACTGTCATAAAAGACAAAGAAAAGCTGAGGAACTGCTCCAGATTAAATGTAACTAAAGAGCTGATGATAACTAAATGCAATGAGTGCTCCTGGATTGGACCGTGGATCAGGAACAAAAAAAAATTGCTACAAAGGACATGTGGAGCAAATAGCAAATTTTGAATATGGACTGGAGGTTAAGTAATAAGATTGTATCAAGGTCAGATTTTCTGAATTCGATCATTATACTGTGGTTTTAGAAGAAAATGTTCTTGTTCTTAGGAGACACATACTGAAGTATTTAGAATAGAGGGTCCTGATATCCACAACTTACTCTCATCAAAATAAAAATAATAATAATACATATATGTATGCATAATGTGTATATGTATATGTTTATGTGTATAGAGAGAGAATAATTAAGGAAATGTGGCAAAATGTTGGTCACTGGTAAATCTATATTTTTTGGGGGGGGGTGCCGTGCAGGGGCAGCTGGGTGGTATGGGAATCCAAACCCTTGACTCTGGTGTTACAAGGCTGTGCTCTAACCAGCTGAGGTAGTTGGCTAGCCCCATTGGTGAATCTAGATGAAGAATATATGGAAGTTCATTCTACTACTCTTGAAAAATTTCTGTAAGTTTGATTTTTTTTCCTCAAAATGAAAGCATGCATACACACACACACACACACACACACACACACACACACAATTCAAAGTTTCCCATCAGACAGATATAGAGCACCATTNACACACACACACACACACACACAATTCAAAGTTTCCCATCAGACAGATATAGAGCACCATTCTTTTAAGGCAGGCAGCGACTTGCTAATGGTCTATATCTCCCCTCACCAATACGGTAGCCACCGGCCACATTTGTGACTATCTAAATTTAAGCTTAAATGAATTAAGATTGAAAACAATTTAAGATTTACTTCTTCATCTCACTAGCCACATTTTAAGTGCTTAACAGCCGCATGTGACAAGTGACTACTGTACTGGACAGCAGAGACAATGAACGTTTCCATCATCACAGAAAGTTCTATTGGACAGGGATGAGAGGAAAAGAGTGCAATCTGCCTTTGCCATTTAGAAGTGACCTTCAGCAACTTTCTTCACCTCTCTGAGCTTACTTTTCCTTAGCTGTATGGTGAAGATAATCACAGCTGCCTCATAATGATTTTGTATGAGAGAGAGTTTAGAGAGTCGATGTGGGGGGATGCTGAAGACATGTCAGTGCTCAGCTGCTCACGTGAAGTCAGTTCCTGGGCAACCCCAAAGGGAGCTGGCTCCTCAACAGTCAACCTGGAGAGCTGTTCCAACTCTCTCTGCCTCCCACCCATCTATTGTTCCCATAGCTCTTGCTCGCATAATCTCACCTATCTGGCCCAGGACAGATTCCCCAGTCCTCCCTGTCCGTGTTTGGCATTTGCCTTGGGTGTTCTATTAGCAATGCCTAACTCCAGTCCTGTGCTTTCTACTGTCCCTATTGACTCCCACATCCACCCCAATTCAATATTGTTGGCCTTCCTCAGCTCCCAGGAAACTCAGTCATCTCCCTTCCTCATCAACTCATGAGGACTGAGCCAAACCTTGGTTCTTAATAGTGCCACAGACACATTGACGTGTGGCCACGACATGCATTCAGCCCCTGCATCAACTTTCACTGAAAAGGTCCCCAGACTGACTTTCAGTTGTCCTCTGCAGTCACATTAGGGCCTGTGAAGCTTATGGCCACGTTATACAGCACCAGAAAGTTGAGGATGTCTCCACGTGCTAGCTCAATCTCCTTTCTCTCTCTTTCTCTGCTTGTGGCAGATTGTATTTTTACAAAATGACCACAGCAATATATCCCACCCCATGTGCTCTTCTTATAATGTGAATCTCGCTCTCATTCTTCAAGAAGTGGGGCCTGTGCTCCCTTCCCTTGAATCTCGCTAGGCCTATGACTACGGCAACGTGAAGTCAGTTCCTGGGCAACCCCAAAGGGAGCTGGCTCCTCAACAGTCAACCTGGAGAGCTGTTCCAACTCTCTCTGCCTCCCACCCATCTATTGTTCCCATAGCTCTTGCTCGCATAATCTCACCTATCTGGCCCAGGACAGATTCCCCAGTCCTCCCTGTCCGTGTTTGGCATTTGCCTTGTTTCTACTGTCCCTATTGACTCCCACATCCACCCCAATTCAATATTGTTGGCCTTCCTCAGCTCCCAGGAAACTCAGTCATCTCCCTTCCTCATCAACTCATGAGGACTGAGCCAAACCTTGGCTCTTAATGGTGCCGCAGACACCTTGAGGTGTGGCCACGACATGCATTCAGCCCCTGCATCAACTTTCACTGAAAAGGTCCCCAGACTGACTTTCAGTTGTCCTCTGCAGTCACATTAGGGCCTGTGAAGCTTATGGCCACGTTATACAGCACCAGAAAGTTGAGGATGTCTCCACGTGCTAGCTCAATCTCCTTTCTCTCTCTTTCTCTGCTTGTGGCAGATTGTATTTTTACAAAATGACCACAGCAATATATCCCACCCCATGTGCTCTTCTTATAATGTGAATCTCGCTCTCATTCTTCAAGAAGTGGGGCCTGTGCTCCCTTCCCTTGAATCTCGCTAGGCCTATGACTACGGCAGAAGTGATGCTGTAAGATTTCCGAGTTGATGAAAAGACAATACTACAACTTCCACCTGATCCTATTGGGATGCTCACCCTTGGAACCCAGCCACCATGTTATGAGGATGCCTGGGCCACACGGAAAGGCCACATGTAAGAGTGACGGTCCTCACTGAGCCCCAGCAGATGGCCAGCATCAGCTGCCACATATCAGAGTGAATGAGCCTTCGGATGATTCCAGCCCCCAGCCTTCGAACTGCCCCAATTGACACTTTGCAGAACAGAGAACATTGTCCCCATTGAACCCTGCTCAGATTGCAGATTTGTGAGCAGAATTAATGTCATGACCTTAAGCTGCTAAGTTTGAGGATATTTTCTGTTACACAGTGGTAGATAATCAGAACACTGCCTAACCAGACTGCACTGCCATTTTTACTCCCCTGCTAGACATACGGCTATAGCCAGCACCACGTACCCACCCTGCCTGACAGTGTCCACACCTGAGCTCCAGATGTGGAGCACAGAAGTCCCACTGTCACTGATATTCCCCTCAACCTCCAGGATCTCAACCTAGAGTGGAGAGGCAAGAGTCTAACCATGTACTTCATTTCTTTTCCTATCAGGGCAGACGTTTCTCTTCCTGTCTGGGAGGAATTTCCCCTCTATCAAAGTCTCTTCCTTCCTGAGAAGGCACATACTTTCCCCCTTTGTCAGGGCCATAACAGCAGATGGCATGCTGGACAAGGCCCTGACACATGTATAAAAGAGTGTCCAAAAACATTTAACCTGCTACACAAAAATCCAAAGAAGTTATTGACCTTGTGACACAGTCACAATGTGCTGGGTACCATCAAAGGAGAAAGACACACAGTGGAGGGCAGAGAGGAAAGACCGTACCTGCTTGACTTTGTGGAAGAAGGATTCTAGATGTTATTGATATATCGTATAACAGACAGATGACGGGTATAGAAGCCCAGGCCCACGAAATGGCTTAATCTTATTGCCTGGCTAAGATCTATTTAGAATATCCCCTCCACATGCACAGGGAAGACTTTCTTCACCTTT
>NW_007747978.1:8684-9786 GCF_000696425.1 Galeopterus variegatus
TATATATACCACATTTTCCTTATCCAGTCATCCATTGATGGACACTTAGGTTGGTTCCATACCTTGGCTTTTGTAAACAGAGCTACAATGAACATGGGAGTGCAGGTATCCCTTCAACATGATGATTTCCATTCCTTTGGGCATATACCCAACAGTGGGATTGCTGGATTGTATGGCAGTTCTATCTGTAGTTGCTTGAGGAACCTCCATACTATTTTCCATAATGGCTGTGCTAATTTACAGTCCCACCAACAGTGTAGAAGAGTTCCCCTTTCCCCGCATCCTCACCAGCATTTGTTAGTCTCGGTTTTTTTAGTAATGGCAGTCTAACTGTGGTGAGATCATATCTCAATGTGGTTTTGATTTGCATTTCCCTGATGACTAGTGATGCTGAGCATTTTTTCATGTGTCTGTGGGCCATTTGTGTGTCTTCATTTAAGAGATGCCTTATCAGTTCCTTTGTCCATTTTTTAATTGGGTTATTTGTTTGTTTACTGTTAAATTGTTTTAGTTCTTTGTATATTCTGGATATTAATCCCTTGTCCAATGCATAGTTTGCAAATACTTTCTCCCATTCTGTAAGTTGTTTTTTTCATTCTGTTAATTGTTCCTTTTGCCATGCAGATTTTTAGTTTGAAATAATCCCATTTGTTTACTTTTTCTTTTGTTGCCTGTGCTTTTGGGGACTTATTCATAAAGTCTTTGCCCACTCTTGCCTCCTGAATTTTTTCCCCTATGTTTTCTTTTAAGAGTCTTAGAGTTTCAGGTATTATATTTAAGTCTTTAATCCATTTTGAGTTGATTTTGATATACGATGAGAGGTATGAGTGTAGTTTCATTCTTCTGCATATGGATGTCCAATTTTTCCAGCACCATTTGTTGAAGAAGCTATCTTTTCCCCAGTATGTGTCCCTGTTGCATTTGTCTAAGTTCAGTTGGCTGTAAGTATGTGGGTTGATTTCTGGGTTCTCTATTCTGTTCCATCGGTCTGAGTGTCTGTTTTTATGCTAGTACCATACTGTTTTGGTGAAATTCTGCCATTTGTAGCAACATGGATGAACTCAGAGAAAATTATGTTAAGTTAAATAAGCCAGACACAGAA
>NW_007747978.1:11859-12106 GCF_000696425.1 Galeopterus variegatus
AGGGAATAACACACAAGCAGGACCTTGTGTGGACCAGGGCTCATTACATGCTATGAACTGACGAGTGTGATTCCCCACCTCCTTGTGTCTGAAGGCTGAAATAGATAGTTTAAAATAAATAAAGTGCCTGGAACACAGTAGGTACTCAATAAATGATTGCTAAGAATGTGAGCCATTTTCGGGCTCGCCCGGTGGCGCACTGTGCTAGTGCGCCGCTTGGGAAGTGCGGCGGCGCTCCCGCCGAGGG
>NW_007747979.1:0-460 GCF_000696425.1 Galeopterus variegatus
TTGGAAATCCTTGACACACAGTCTAATTAACTCTTCACAAAAGGCCTTCTGGGAGCCACATTGAGGTTTTTCACCTTTTAGACCTCACACCTTATCCCAGGTAGGTATCAAGAGAAGCACCATGTGAGCTTGCCCCAGCATGTGTGCAACATCAAATCTAATTTCATTAGATTAGGGAAATTTTCATAGGTAAGAAATGTGATGGCCAGCCACAGAACCCCATCAGCATAGCTGGAGTATTAGTCCACGTCTGTTGCTTATTACAGAATATGTGAAACTGGGTCATTTATAAAGAAATTAAGTTTTTTTCTTAGAGTTTGGAGGCTGGGAAGTTCAAGGTTCAGGGAACACATCTGGTGAGGGCCTTCTTCTGGGTGGGAGCTCTCTAGAGTGGCCCCTGGTGATGTAGAGTATTACATGGTGAGAGAAGGGCCTGAGCAAGTGAGTTAACCTTCTCACT
>NW_007747979.1:5779-6213 GCF_000696425.1 Galeopterus variegatus
TGGGGTACAGATATTTATATAACCTTCTTCATAGGGAAGGGGGAGATGGGGGTATATTAGTTTGTTTATATTGCTTATAACAGAATTACCTGACTGGGTAATTTGCAAAGAAACAATATTTATTGCTTACACTTCCTAGGCTGGTCAGTCCACAGTCTAGGGGCACATCTGCTAAGGGTCTGGTTGGTGGTGACTCTGTTCAGCAACACAGAGTGTCACATGGCAAGAATGGGCTGAGCAAGAGGGCTAACCTGCTCACTCTCTCTGCTTATAAAGCCATGAGAACCATGCCCAATACTCCATGAATGGATCAATTCATTCCCAGGGGCACAGTCCTCACAATCTAATCACCTCTTCACCTTCTTAACTCTGTCACAGTTGGGATTAAGTTTCAATGAGTTTTGGAGGGACATTCAATCCACAGCAGAGGTGAT
>NW_007747979.1:11796-12105 GCF_000696425.1 Galeopterus variegatus
TCTCATAACATGGACTAATATACCAGGTATTACATCACGTTACAGAAAGGCCGTTTTCCTAGTCTTCCACCTTGTTCTACTCTTTGAAATTTAGCATTGGGTGTATGAGAAGTGCCACACCAGGAAGTCTATAGTCAGTAAGCCCTTCACACCCCTGGGAGGCCAGGTGTCTTGGGGTCCTCACGCAGGAGTGGGAAGAGGTGGGGTAGTGATTGGCATGAGAAAACATTCAGAGTCTTTCTTCAGCAAAAGAAGCTTTTTCAGTTACATCCTGAATCTTCAGGCTTCTTGCCAGTGCTCCAGTTTATA
>NW_007747980.1:0-1040 GCF_000696425.1 Galeopterus variegatus
TTCAGGTGCTCCCTACCTTCTGCCGAGTTGAAGTCCCAGTTTGGTCTGATTAACGGGAACCGTGCATCTATAACATCAGGGAGGAGGGTAGGTCGCCCATCTTCTCCTGGCACATTCTTTCGAGCTTCCAGGAGGATTCGTTGTCTCTCCTCGGTAGTGAACAGGACCTATAGAAGCTGCTGGCAGTCATCCCAGGTGGGCTGATGAGTAAATAGGAGAGATTCTACAAGGTTAGTGAGACCCTGGGGGTCCTCAGAGACAGGGGGATTCTGAGATTTCCAATTGTAAAGATCGGAGGAAGAGAAAGGCCAGTATTGTAAGGGCTGGTTGCCCTCTTCATCAGGGGGGGCCGTAAGCCCATAGGGGGAAAATAGAAAGAGCATCTGGAGGGGCCACTCGTTTACTGCGTGTCCCCTGAGCAGGCCCTCCCTCGGATTCATCTGGTGGGTCCTCCTCTGGTGGAGCGGACGGCCGGGCTGCCTGTGATCGGAAAGAAGGGGGAGGGGAATCAGAAAGAAGCCAGTCCAGGTCGGTGGACAGCAGGACCTTCGGTTTCTTTTTTACTTCTTGGAGAGCAGACACAGCCGTTGGACCTGTTAAGGGAACAAAGGGACGGACCCACGGAGGAGGATCCGTGACTAAATCTTTCCAGACAGTGATATAAGATGTCTGGCCTAGGAGGTTTTCAGAATTGAAAATTTTTCTTTTTACCACTGTAATCAACGGTGGAGAGAAGGAACTTTCAGCAGGCCATGCGAGTTGGGAAGCTGGCCACTGCAAAGAACAAAGTGCTACCCATTTATTCTTTCTAACCGGCACAGACAAATCATTAGCTCTTTCCTTCACGTCATTCCAGTATTTCAGAGTCAGGCTCAAAGGGGTTGAGACAGTCTGCCCCATGTCGCCCCAGAAAATCGTCAGTCCCCACACACACACAACCAGACAGACAAAAAACAAAACACAGATGCGCCCCTGCCACGAGTGCCACAACCAGATTATCAGAGAACTCGGGAGGGGTCTCTTTCCTAGAGATCTCCCAT
>NW_007747980.1:2721-4744 GCF_000696425.1 Galeopterus variegatus
TTTTTTTTTTTTTGTCTTTTTCCCGTGTCCGGCAATGGATCGCAACCCTCAGTGTTGCCCCTGCACCAGACTGGGGACCGGCAACGGGACTGCAACCCTCGGTGTCACTCCCGCGCCTCACTCAGCCAGTGAGCGGGAACCGGTCTGCATGTGGGATCCGAACCCTCAGGCGGGAGTGCCGCCGCGCTTCCCAAGCGGCGCACTATCCAGTGCGCCACCGGGCCGGCCCTGAACAGATCTTTATGACAGGATGTGTTGTCGGTTATCAGTGGCGCCCTTGAATTTATGGGCAGACTCTAGCAGGCGGGTACCCCGGTAGATCTGTGGCGCCTTTAGATTTACAGGTGGGCTTTAGTAGCCTGGTACCCCCGATAACGGTGCTTCTTTCAATCATATATCTTCCTTGGTGCCTGGCAGGGAGGCTTTTAGATAAGGAACCAGCCCGTCCCTGGGACCGGGTGGGGGCCATGCCCTTCTTGGAATGTTTAGTGTACTTGGGCCCTCTGCGGCTTAATAGCCCCTTAGGAGCTGCTTTACCTTTCAACAGCCCCTTGGAAGCTGCTCTCCATAAAATGCCTTTAGATATGTTTCCCCATTTTAGCAAGCGATTGCAGAAGCGAATTGCGCAGGTTAAAGGTATACTAGCAAATTGTGCAGGTTAGAGCTATATTTTTCCATTACTAAAATCCCACAATATCTTCTACCAGTGTTATTAAGTGTGATTCTCATTGGCTGGGAAATCAACGAGTACAGCAGATCCCATTGTGCTCCGTTCCTACCCTCTCTTTCTATTCTTCAGTTACATAGTTCTTTAAGTCTCTTAAAAATTCGTGTTTGGCTCTCTGCCACCTCAGGACCTTTGCCTCCGCTGTCGNAAAAAAAAAAAAAATTCGTGTTTGGCTGTCTGCCACCTCAGGACCTTTGCCTCCGCTGTCGCCCCAGAGTCTTCCCCCTCCTGACCCTTATGATCCCAGCTTTAGCTTTATTTCCTCTGGGAAGCTCTCCCTGAAGCCTTGGCCAGGTTAGCTCCCTCTGAAGTTTAATGCTTCCATGGGGCTCAACTTCCCTATTATGACAGTCATCACATAAATAATTAGTTTTTTGTAAATATAAATAAAGGGTACTCAATAAATATCAGTTGAATTAGTGAAATAATTCTGCCCAGGAGTCTGTTTTCTTAGAAGGAAAAACCTTAGAAGCTGCGTTAGTAGGTTGCACACGTTGCCGTCTGAGCATGTCTTCCTTCCTCTATGGGCCACTGCAGTGGGTTGGAAAAGGCTCATGCACTGTGGTTCTGCATATTGCCAAGGGTGCCTGAGGTGGACAGCACGGTTCTAGTTGTCCCCTCGGCTGTGTGGTTTGGGTGTCCCCTCGGCTGTCTGGTTTGGGCTTCTGCCCCTGGCCACCTACTCCCTGTGCTTACAAGATTTACACCTCCCCGTGAGACAGAAGTTTTGCTCTGTAACCCACCAAAGATGACTGTAAGAGGAAGTCATGTCCTGGCTTTTCTCCTTCCTGAGTTTAGATTATGTCACAATCTTAATCTTTCCATTTGGTTTCTGAAATTTTTTAGTCTTCACATTCAAGAATCATCTCTTGGAGTTAATACTTTTAAAAATTTATTTTTTATTTATTTTTAATTTTTTTAATTTTTTTTCTCTTCTCTGTAATGGATTATCATTAAAAAATTAAACAATAATAATTACAATAAATGTATAATTTACAAAAGCCCTATATTTGTCCATAGGATTTATACATATAAGCATTACAATACATTCATTTGAAAAACTAAAATTAGGTATAAGAACATGAATTGATTTGAAAGGATATCTATAGCCTGGATATACATGAAAAAGTAAGTAACTATATAAATGAGAAGTCATAAGTTTACATAAATATAAGAAACATTAAATTCTACAGTATTTTCTCTATGGTATTCATGAATTTTTCACTAATTTTAAACTCTTTAATAAAATATCTTAGGGTCCATATAAGAAGTATTAACAGATTAAAGATTCCATTG
>NW_007747980.1:6635-7279 GCF_000696425.1 Galeopterus variegatus
CTGCCTTGCCCGCTGCAGTTCTTGGTTCTTTTCCTCCAGCTGCGCCTCCATCTGTCTTAACGTTTCTTCAGTGTTGCCGTGTCTCTCTTCAGCCTTCGAGAGCACTGCCACCCTCTGGGCCAGCTCTGCCTCCACCTCCGGGAGTGACTCGGCTTTCCTCATGGACTGCTGCAGCTTTTGCTCCGCTAATTCCAGCCGTTCCTGTAACTGGTGGTTTTTATCCTCAGTCTGTCGGTGCATAGAATCTTTGTTTGCAATTTCATTTTCAAGTTTATCATTGAAGTCATGCACAGACGNATGTAGTCTTTGTTGGATTCAAAATGCTGCATAATCATCTGTAGAAGTAGTGTGGGTAAACAGCAGGAGGCTTTAGCAGGAGGAGTAAGTCCTGACTGTGGCAGAATCCAGCCTCTGTGTTCCTGACACACTGCCATCCATCTGCATCTTCTTTGGCTAAATGGAGGGTGAAGACATAGAAGAAGTAACCCGGAAGATTGCAGGAAGAGTCTCTGCTGATCCAGCAGCTAAGCCATCAGGGAGGAGGGTAGGTCGCCCATCTTCTCCTGGCACATTCCTTTGGTCTAAATTTTTTTTGGAAAATCTAGAATGTCCTTTGGTCTAAATTTTTTTCTCCATGAAGGTGC
>NW_007747980.1:9049-9840 GCF_000696425.1 Galeopterus variegatus
ATGAGCTAATCCTTATCATGTTGTGTATCTTCCAATAGCTTTTTTGCATTTTCAACTTCTCATAACAGAGAATTCTTATCTTCTAGAGCAGCCATTCTCTCTTTCAGAGAATGGAAGCCTCTCATTAGATTCTGACAGAAGCTTGTCAGCAGTGTCTGATAAACGTTTATTATGCTCTTCATTCATTTTTTCTCTCTGCCTTGCCTGCTGCAGTTCTTGGTTCTTTTCCTCCAGCTGCGCCGCCATCTGTCTTAACGTTTCTTCAATGTTGCTGTGTCTCTCTTCAGCCTTCCAGAGCGCTGCCACCCTCTGGGCCAGCTCTGCCTCCACCTCCGGGAGTGTCTCGGCTTTCCTCATGGACTGCTGCAGGTTTTGCTCCGCTAATTCCACCCGTTCCTGTAACTGGCAGTTTTTATCCTCAGTCTGTCGATGCATAGACTCTTTGTTTGCAATTTCATTTTCAAGTTTATCATTGAGGTCATTCACAGACGTGGCTTCACGCTGTGCAGCGAGGTAGTGTTTTTCAAGAGTAGTGATTCTCTCTTCCATGTCTTTCTTTTCGGCCATGGCTTTGCGGATGTCCCGTTGCAATTTCGTGTTCATCTCCTCAGATTTGATCAAGTCTTCCCTGGCCGTGTAGAGATCTCCCTCCAGCTCTTCCACGTGACTAGAGAGGGCGGCCAGGCGCTGGTTCATTTGTCTCTGCTCCCTCAATTGCTTGTCAGCCTTTGAGAGCGCTGCCACCCTCTGGGCCGGCTTGGCCTCCACCTCCGGAGTGTCTCGGCTTTCTT
>NW_007747980.1:11071-12105 GCF_000696425.1 Galeopterus variegatus
CCCTGGCCGTGTAGAGATCTCCCTCCAGCTCTGCCACGTGACTGGAGAGGGCGGCCAGGCGTTGTTTCATTTGGCTCTGCTGCCTCAATTGCTTGTCAGCCTTCGAGAGCGCTGCCACACTCTGGGCCGGCTTCGCCTCCATCTCCGGGAGTGTCTCGGCTTTCCTCATGGTCTGCTGCAGGTTTTGCTCTGCTAATTCCTGCCGTTCCTGTAACTGGCGGCTTTTACCCTCAGTCTGTCCATGCATAGAATCTTTGTTTGCAATTTCATTTTCAAGTTTATCATTGAGGTCATGCACAGACGTGGCTTCACGCTGTGCAGCGAGGAAGCGGTTTTCAAGAGTAGTGATTCTCTCTTCCATGTCTTTCTTTTCGGCCATGGCTTTGCGGATGTCCCGTTGCAGTTTCGTGTTCATCACCTCAGATTTGATCAAGTCTTCCCTGGCCGTGTAGAGATCTCCTTCCAGCTCTTCCACGTGACTGGAGAGGGCGGCCAGGCGCTGTTTCATTTGGCTCTGCTGCCTCAATTGCTTGTCAGCCTTCGAGAGCACTGCCACCCTGTGGGCCGGCTTCGCCTCCACCTCCGGGAGTGTCTCGGCTTTCCTCATGGTCTGCTGCAGGTTTTGCTCCGCTAATTCCAGCCGTTCCTGTAACTGGCGTTTTTTATCCTCAGTCTGTCGATGCATAGAATCTTTGTTTGCAATTTCATTTTCAAGTTTATCATTGAGGTCTTGCACAGACGTGGCTTCACGCTGTGCAGCGAGGTAGCGTTTTTCAAGAGTAGTGATTCTCTCTTCCATGTCTTTCTTTTCGGCCATGGCTTTGCGGATGTCCCGTTGCAGTTTCGTGTTCATCTCCTCAGATTTGATCAAGTCTTCTCTGGCCGTGTAGAGATCTTCCTCCAGCTCTTCCACGTGACTGGAGAGGGTGGCCAGGCTCTCTTTCATTTGGCTCTGCTCCCTCAATTGCTTGTGTATGACTTCCTGGAGCTCTGTTACTTTAGCAAGGTCCTTCTCGTGGCTTAACGAACCATCA
>NW_007747981.1:0-623 GCF_000696425.1 Galeopterus variegatus
TAAACAAACAAACAAACAAAAGATTGGGTGAGTTAATTCAGGATCAGCCCCTGCCGCACAGCAGGGCAGGAGAGAGGAAGCCACTTGGTTAAAGGGCCCTGCAGAATGACCACTGTCTTCAGGAGGGGTGGGGGGACACTCTGAAAACTGAGTCAGTTGTGGTGCTTCAGAGAGTCTGCACATGATGCCTTCACCAGCCCATCCTTTTCCATTCTAGAATCATAAGAAACTAGCCCTAGTGGAGGGTTTCTCCAAGGGCAGCCCAGTAACCCTCTGCTCAGAGTCCCCTGGGATACAGATTAAAATCCAGATTCCTGCTGCCACCCTTCTGTGTCAGAATCTCTGGCGGTTCTTATGATTCAAGGGAGCTGAGGCCCATAGTCTTCCAAGAATTTGAATGGAGGCAGACAGCCAATCAGGACCCAGGCTGCGATGCCAGCAGGGTGGTGGGTGAGCACAGTCCATGAGAAACGATTCCAGAAGAACCCATGAAATTGTTTTAACAGGGATAGGAACTCGTGGCCTTTTGCTTCATTTGTACAACACACATGTATTGACTGCCTTAGGTGAGAAAGGCATGGTGCTGGATGCTCTGTGTGCATGTGTGTGTGTGTGTGTGTGTG
>NW_007747981.1:5838-6124 GCF_000696425.1 Galeopterus variegatus
ACACCAAGTCAAGGGTTAAGATCCCCTTACCGGTCATCTTTTAAAAAAAAAAAAAAAATCCTTTTGCCTAAAGGCCTGGAAATGGAATGGAAAATAACAGCCCTCAGGATCTCTTTCTCACAATAAATCTAAGATGCATCCTGTGAGTGCACAGTAACCGATTGCTGTTATTGTTGTTGATGATGATGATGGTAATGACATGACGATGGTGAAGATTCTGCACTCAAAAGAACTGGAAGAAGGACATTGCCCAACTGTTACTGCAACATATGAGCAGAGCTTGTCT
>NW_007747981.1:11858-12105 GCF_000696425.1 Galeopterus variegatus
TAGGGCTTTGCTGCAGAAGGTCCTTTGTGCCTTGCTATTTCCTTTCCTTCATTCTACTACTCATAAAGTCTTAAATGTCAATTTTATTCTGAATGTATTTCTAAAACAGTAACTTCTGAGCATAATAAATTAGTGGGCACACAGGGCATCTATTTCCACAGAAGCATATGTTCTTTTGGTTCTCAGGGCCAGAGATGTGAACAGTTGGAATGGAATGTCGTTTCTACCCAGCAAGAGCCCCTTCCCC
>NW_007747982.1:0-474 GCF_000696425.1 Galeopterus variegatus
TATCGTAAGTTTCCTGGAGGCTCCCTACTGTTTGCAGCATAAATGCTTTGGGTATTGTATCATGAGGAATTCTGATAGTGAAGTCATGAAGAGTCTCCTCCTCCTAGGGAGGAGCCGGAACAGCTGGGGTGATCGATGGCACTCAGAGACCTCTAGGCAGCAGTTATTAATTGATGTGGAAGTATTTTGATATTTTAAGAAGCAGTATAGTATATAGTGGTATATATAGGCTGATACCCACGTTGGATATTATCTCAATAAGTGCTTATTGATCCCATCTTTAAGTGTATTAATAATAGCTACCATTATTAAAAACTCACAACAAGCTTGGCCCTGTGCTCAGCACTTTTCTTACTTACCCCATTTAATTCTCTCCACGTGAGTTTGCTATGCTCTCTATTTTACAGTTGCAAAGAAAGTCACTTGCTGCAGATACCACAGCTAGTGAGTAGTAGAGCAAATTATTAATGTAAA
>NW_007747982.1:1601-3829 GCF_000696425.1 Galeopterus variegatus
ATTATGTACCTCATAGAGTTGTTCTGAGGCTCCAGTGAGGTGATGTGAAGAAGTGCTTTGTATATTGAAAAGCAAGTAATTCCTTGTGTTCATGATTAGATCTAGTCCTTGTTCTTGAATATCCATTGCTGTTCTTTTAAAATGAAATGAATTCATTTGTAATGTAGAACACATTCTCCCATTGACTAGTACATCTCAATTTTGAAGACCAAATAAACCATAAAGAGGAAGGAAAAGAGAGAGAGCATTTGGCATGGATGTGGCACTGATATCTGCTTAGCATTTCTTTCATTTAACTTACATTTTTAAAGCATGTACTTTTTGCCAGACGTATGCTGCCAACAGCAGGGTTGTTCTCCCAAGTGGAAGCTGTGGCTTCCCTGGGTGCTGGGGTAATTGCACCACTGAGGAGACTGAATTGCAAGAATCTTGGAAAATTCTTGTGAGTTCATGATGCCTTCTGGTATTTTGGAAGTATGCAAAACAAAGTCTCCAAACAAGAGTGAAGAAGTAAATGTTGACATATTATTGTGTGTATAGGTTTGATCTCTTCTCTCCACTGTGACATTCTGAACAGTGCCTGCACAGTGCCTCCCCAGTGTACCCCACTGCCCCAAGTCTACGTCCTATTTGCCTTAGTGAGAAATGTCCTTCCTTAGAGATCCCTTAATTGCCTATCTTATTTCTGTAAGCCCATGGCTTCTTGTGTCTTGGGCCACACCCCATGATCTCATTCAAACTCCCTCTGTCAGGGGTCCCCCCAAGACTACTCCTAGTTGATGGTTCCTAAGTGAACTCACAAGACTCAGCATATAGTCCTACTCACAGCTATGATTTACTGTGGCGAAAGGATTAAACAAATAAAGCAAAAACAGTAAAGAGAAAGGCACATGAGGAAACCAGTTCAGATGAAACCAGACACAGGCTCCCAAGAGTCCACTTCCACTGGAGTCACACAGGATGCGCTTAATTTTTCCAGCAAGGAATTGTTACAACACGTATGAAATGTTGTCTACCAAGGAAGTGCTCCCTTGTGCCCAAGAGTTTTATTGAAGGCTGGTCACATAGGCATCCTCTGCCTGTCGCATACCAAAATTCCAGATGCTCAAAAGGAAATTCAGTTTATATAGCATAAATTATACTATTTGTACAAGCAGTATAGGCACAGCGAGTCACTCTTATCATTTAAGGAGTGATGAGAACTCTCCCAAAATCCAAGTTCCCAGATGCCAGCCACAGACCAACTTTGCAAACAGGCCTTTCTAAGGAGAGTAGTCGCAGTTCTGCTATGTGACGTCTTTTTTACGCTTTCCCTGTATGGACCCATGTGCTCCAGCATCTTAGCATAAATGATCTCACCTATACATTTACATATCTTCTGTAATGCCCAACATGAAGAAATGATAGGAATCCCCAAATTATATAGCTCTCCCTACTCAAAGAGGAAGAAGGTGTAGGACGGTATTGTGAAAAATCTTACAAATCTAACAAGGAATGCAGGTGATCTCCGATGTCCTGTCCAGGGATTAAAAAATAATGCATGCATCTATAGATCTCTCCTACTTCTTATCTGGGAGAAGAAAAAGAAGGGGATGAAGGCCNTCCCTACTCAAAGAGGAAGAAGGTGTAGGACGGTATTGTGAAAAATCTTACAAATCTAACAGGGAATGCAGGTGATCTCTGATGTCCTGTCCAGGGATTAAAAAATAATGCATGCATCTATAGATCTCTCCTACTTCTTATCTGGGAGAAGAAAAAGAAGGGGATGAAGGCCTGGCAGGTTGGAAATATCCACCGATTTCAGAACTCCATCCCTTAAACGAAGTGCCCAGTATATCCCACCCCAATTTTGATGGAACACCCCCTTCTAAGCCTACTCCAACAGTAGAGGGCTCAGTTCTGAGCTGTCTGGTAATGAATATGAGGAGTGGCCTGGATTGGGGCAAGTGGGTTTGCAGGCTTTCTATCTTAGAGCAGCATCTATCTCATCACTGGTCATGGCCCTTCCTTCAACCCCCTGATGGTCCACTGGGAGAGAAGTCCCATATGCAGCTACTTGTCAGTCATTGCACTTGGTGCTGGGGCACTTAGAGAGCAGGAAGAACTCTGAGAGCACGGGGCAGGGGCCATGGGAAGGGGAAGACTGCACCGAGGAGGGAACAGTTGAACCAGGCTTTCAAGGATAGCCTTGAAAAAAGAGAAACGGGCATTTGGGAGCAAAAGAAACA
>NW_007747982.1:5935-6432 GCF_000696425.1 Galeopterus variegatus
TCTGAATTCTGCGCTTTCTCCCTGGAGAGGAGACGGACACATCTGGAGAAGGGAGGCTGTAGCGAGTCACCTGGTGCAAGGCATGAACAAGGGTATGAGTTTTTAAGGGGCTTTGCCGCCATAGGAGGCGTGATCCTGAGTTTAGACAGAGTGCACTTAACGATTATCAGCGGAAAAGCTCTTGGAGCCAAAAGCAGCTTTTAGCAAACTAGGATGTGGTGAGTTTTGGTATCAGTGACTCTCCAGTCAATTTCCCTGGGGTGGAACNATACATACCACTACACATGCCATGTGGGTATGGTACGTTGAAATCCGCAGATAGTGAAATTAACCCAGCTTAGGTGGAGTCAACAAAGGCATCCAGAAGAAATGTAGATTATCTGGGTGAGGGGAGGATTTTCTAGCAAGAGGAAGTAACAGGGGTGCTAGAGGCCCAAGGAGCAAGAAGGGGATGGTCAGGAACCTCTTGATGGAACCAGATGTTTTTCTAGTGACCA
>NW_007747982.1:8577-9056 GCF_000696425.1 Galeopterus variegatus
CTCTAACTGCCACACTGATACCTCTGTTTCCCTATACATCAACTTTCTCTATCAACCCCTCACTCTGAAAGATGAAGAAACAACCCCCCTTTTCTCCCACTCTGCTGGCCACATTTTTATTTTCAGTTATATTTATGGCTATATATAGTATTTTAATAATTTTTATTTTCCTGATTTATCAGCATTAAGAAGGATCATTAACTCCTTGCTTTGCAAGATTAGAAATTTAGTGTCCAGTTTGCTAAATTCTCCTCATTGCATTATGTTTTTGTTCATGTGTTTTCCTCACTGTGGCCTATGAAATCCCTGCAAGAGACAAGAAGCTAATAAGATAGATTCTTCTCTGCACACTCATTAGTCACAACACTTGACACATGTCAGAGCGCAGTGAATACTTGTCTTTAAATGGAATTTCACCCCCTGCTCTAGCAGATAGCAGAGGGGCAGGAAGTCAGTCTTATTAATGTGATACCTGAAGC
>NW_007747982.1:11877-12105 GCF_000696425.1 Galeopterus variegatus
AAAAAATACTTGACATGATGTCAGTTTTTTAAAATTTGTTTAGAATTGATTTGTGGCCTAATGTGGTCTATCCTGGAGAATGATTCATGTACCGATGAGAAGAATGTGTATTCTACAGTTGTTGCATGGCATGTTCTGTAAATGTCTGTCGAGTCCATTTGATCTAGAGTGCCATTTAAATCCAATATTTCTCTGATAATTTTTTGTCTAGATTATCTTTTCATTGCT
>NW_007747983.1:0-1033 GCF_000696425.1 Galeopterus variegatus
GGTTAGAAGTCCAAGATCAAGGTGGTCAGCAGTGTTGGTTTCTTTTGGTGGCCTCTGTCCTCGGCTTGTAAATGGTCATCTTGTTCCAGTGACTTTACATGGTCTTCCCTCTGTTCCTCTCTGTCTTCATCTCCTCTTTTTATAAGGATACCAGTCATATCAGGTTAGGGCTCTCCCAGATGACCTCATTTCACCTTAATTACCGCTTTAAAGACCCTATCTGCAAATACAGCCAGATCCTAAGGTGTTGGGGTGAAGACTTCAACATATGAATTTCAGGAAAACACAGTTCAGCCTACAACAGACTCTTTTGCTTACTGGGTGTGGGAAGAGGAATCATTGCTAGCAGACCCAGATAAAGCATTCTGTGACAATGTCTACCAGGTGACCAGCAGGTGATGATTCCAAATGGTGTCTTTCAGAATTTCATTTTCATGGGCGACTTCAATGCTGGTTGCAGCTATGTCCCCAAGAAGGCCTGGAAGAGCATCCGCCTGAGGACCGACCCCAACTTTGTTTGGCTGATTGGGGACAAAGAGGATACTACCGTCAAGAACACCAGCTGTGCATATGACAGGTAGGAGGCATGTGCAGGAGGCTCTGGCCCACGCAGTGCTTGGTGTCCACTAGAAAAGGCAGCCCCTCTGGGCAGAGGGAGCACAGGGCTTGGAGATGAGTCCATTGGATTTCAGGCCCCTACACCTGGTACCTTGTGCAGTGCGTGAACTGCAGGACCCTGTGCAGTCGCCCTGGGCACTGGAACTGAGCAGTGGAAAGCAGTGGTTTTGGTGTCAGACAGGCCTGTTTTCAGGTCCAGCTTCTACCACTTAATATGTCTATGAGCAAGAGATGTAGGTTCTCTGTGCCTTCATTTCCTCCCCTGTAAATCAGATTGCTGCGGTGCTTCCCATCGTGCAGATACGATGAGGATCACATGAAGTGACACACGTGCAGCTGCTAGCACAGGGCCTAGCCTGTGACCAGGGCTCACTACGGTCATTGGCTGTTCATTATTCCAACACAAAGATGTCCC
>NW_007747983.1:5913-6192 GCF_000696425.1 Galeopterus variegatus
AGCTGCTGGAGCCACAGCCACCTGCCAGCTCCATTCTAGACAGACTATGCTAGGCAGAGGGAACAGAGTGGGGTTGTTCTCATTGTCCATGACCTCATGGAGCTGCAGACATCTGTCTGTCCCTCTAGACCACCTGGCCTCACCAGGCCGAGGAACTCCAGTGACCTTTTGGAAGAGTGTCCCCTGGTTATACACACCCTTTCAGCTTTGGCTTTGTCCAGAAGATCTGAAACATGTTGACCACCAGAATCCCAGGGAACCAGTTACCACGCTGATTTC
>NW_007747984.1:0-273 GCF_000696425.1 Galeopterus variegatus
CACACCAGTTACCCTGATCATAGTAGCTTTGTAGAATGCTGACATTATTCAAAGCCTGGCACGCAGCTTCCAATTCTCCCTCACAGAACACATGGTAGAAATGATGAAACACAGGACTTGAGTCATGGCATCCTGCTGGGCCAAATGGCTCAACATTTTTGTCTTTAAAAGGATTTCCTTTAAGGTACCAGGGAACCAGTACATCTTGAGAATGAAAAGAAGTCCTGTTAATGTGAATAGGCAGCTGAGAATTAGCAGCCTTCCTTGAATTAC
>NW_007747984.1:5947-6253 GCF_000696425.1 Galeopterus variegatus
ATGTCCACAAGGTTTTGGCTGCGATCACAACCAATCTATAATAGAGAAAGAAAGGATTTCATGAGAGTTTGTTTAAATATCAGGAGAAATTAAGTGCTACAGGTTTATTCCATACCTTAAAGTCATTATATAGACCTCATATTCACTGTGAAATGGTCTGAGACTGTGACGTTATCAGTTCTTAGAGCCAGTACAAAGTGGGAATATATAATTGTTCAGAGGAGCATTTATTACCTTAACAGATATCAAATGGAACTTAAATTAGTGAATGGAAACAAAATGACTAGAATAAAAATGACAGCAGTG
>NW_007747984.1:11855-12104 GCF_000696425.1 Galeopterus variegatus
TTAAAGAATTTTCACACTAGATTTATTCCATTTTACAATAGAAACGGAATTATATACTTACTACAGTTACAAGGTGTTTGCCTCACTTTCCTAAATGTAAATGATGTTCGTATTCCCCTTTTGCTTAGAGTTAAGTCTCCGACATCACTGGTGATAATTCCACTTTTGTGACCCTCAGATGCTTGAACAGTATCAAATTTTCTGGGTGTGATTCTAAAAACAATAGTCAAAATAATCTACTTAACATTG
>NW_007747985.1:0-246 GCF_000696425.1 Galeopterus variegatus
ACGTCAGCCACCATTTGACAGAGACTCAAAGGCAGGCAAGGCAGTAGAAAGCTTTAAAATAGAAAAAAAAAAAAAAAGCAAGGATTTAAGTATATGATTGAGGTCATTGGCATGGCAGCTCTGGAGTTGCTGGAAGCAGCTAATAAGGAGTGGACATCCTACGTGATTAGTCTGGAGATCATATTTAGCTTTCTCTGGTTATTCCTAAGCTGAAAGCAAGGGCAAAACATAGGGAAGCTGGCAGTC
>NW_007747985.1:3373-3973 GCF_000696425.1 Galeopterus variegatus
AAAAAATAAAATAAAATAAACTTTGTTTCTTCCTTTTAGATTACTGGCCAACTAAAAACGCCATCACTACCATGATGAAAGGATGAAAGTTATCACCATAAAGTGGTTTGCTTTGAAGACGATGCATGCTTTTATCTAAACTGGTGACCACGGGCTGGGCTGCAAGAGGGCTGTGTAGGCCCTAAATTGTTATACAAAATTTTATAAAAACTACCTTTATTTATTTTTCTAGGAAAGGATGTACCCAACAGAACATTGTTAGGTAAGTGTGATTTAATTGCATTCAACTCCAGCATCTTTCTTTATAAAGTTTAGGAAACTAAGGCCCAAATGAGTAAGTGTGTTTGCTTTTTGTTATAACTAATGACTAACTGGTTCTGGATTACCTCTAGAGCCCTCTTGTTTAGTTCATACCCTAGAATCCTCATATCCACAAATTCATTCGTGGTATATCTGATGTTGGTCATTCTATTAGTTTCTTAGGACTGCTATAACAAAGTGCCACAAACTGGGCGGCTTAAAACAACAAAAATTTATTCTTGCAGGTGTGGAGACCAAAAGTCTGAAAATCAAGATGTTAGCAGAGCCATGACACCCCCC
>NW_007747985.1:5904-6106 GCF_000696425.1 Galeopterus variegatus
TCAGGAATCTGAAGAATAAAAACTCACAAATATATCACATTTCGTTAAAAAATAAAGTTGCTCAAATTTTCTGTACTATTTCCTTAAAATGTAGCTATTTAGACCCTCTTGGATAAATGGGTACTGTTGATCTCTTTGGCGTTGATAAAAACCTTCACAATTATCATGGGAAACTACAAACTTCAAATAATCCTGACCCACA
>NW_007747985.1:9645-9910 GCF_000696425.1 Galeopterus variegatus
TACCAGTTTTCCAAGCTTCCCCTTCTCTCACTTGCTTTGTTACAGTGGCCTCCTAACTGGTCTCCTTGCTTTCATTCTTGTCCATCTTCAGTTTACTATCACAGAATTAGAGTACTCCTCTTAAAAGACAAGGCAATCCATGTCTTTCCTCTGCTCAAACCTTCCAATGGCTTCCTGTCTCCCTGAGAGCACAGATTAAAGACTTATCGGTGACCCACTATCTAGTCTCCTTAGTATTCCTGAGCTTTCCTCCCACACTCTCTTC
>NW_007747985.1:15623-15831 GCF_000696425.1 Galeopterus variegatus
AAAAAAAAAAAAATCTCTGTGCAATCATGAAGCTCAGAGTCTTAGAATCATCTTCGACCCTTCTCCTTCTCCTCCCCCCAACATCCAATGCATCAGCAAATTTCCTTTAATTCACCTTTAAAATATATCCAAAATTTGACAAGTTCTTACCAGTTTTCCAAGCTTCCCCTTCTCTCACTTGCTTTGTTACAGTGGCCTCCTAACTGGT
>NW_007747985.1:21526-21749 GCF_000696425.1 Galeopterus variegatus
AACATTTTTTTGAGGCACAGAATCAGACCTCAATTTCTATCACCAGCCCTGATTTCTCTCTTGAACTCCATGTTTAATTTTCCTCATCAGCATCTTTAGTTCGATGTCTGTTTTCAAATGAAACATATCCACAAAACTCTTTGATCATTCTCCCACAAACCTGACCTGTCCAGGGTCTTTCCAACCTCTGTTTTGGCAATTACATAGGCCAAAAAAAAAAAAA
>NW_007747986.1:0-218 GCF_000696425.1 Galeopterus variegatus
CACCTCCAGCTCCATGCCCAGATGCTGTTGCAATGAAACATTCCCTACTCTCTTATTCAAGGTTGCAACCCCACCCCCATAAACTCCCTCCCCACTTCTCCACTTTATTTTTCTTCACAGCATTTAACACCTTCTAAATAATTTACTGACTTTACTCGGTTACTGTTCTTCACCACTAGAACTAGAATATAAGCTCCATAAGGCAAAGGTAGGGAAGA
>NW_007747986.1:5827-6246 GCF_000696425.1 Galeopterus variegatus
CCCCCGATCAAAGCCCTTCATGATAGAGCCCCCATGACCATTCAGACCTTGTCTTCTGCACCTGTCCCTCAGTTACTCTGCTGCAGACACCATGGCTTCCCTGCTGTTCTTGAACATGCTAGGCACATGCAGTCTCATGGCCTCCACTCTTGCTTACTCCGTGCTCTGTTTGCTCCCCGGACCTCCTTGGCTTGTTCCCGCACCTCCAGCTCCATGCCCAGATGCTGTTGCAATGAAACATTCCCTACTCTCTTATTCAAGATTGCAACCCCACCCCTCATAAACTCCCTCCCCACTTCTCCACTTTATTTTTCTTCACAGCATTTAACACCTTCTAAATAATTTACTGACTTTACTTGGTTACTGTTCTTCACCACTAGAACTAGAATATAAGCTCCATAAGGCAAAGGTAGGGAAGA
>NW_007747986.1:11862-12104 GCF_000696425.1 Galeopterus variegatus
TTACGTCAAGTCACATTACCCCCGATCAAAGCCCTTCATGATAGAGCCCCCATGACCATTCTTCAGACCTTGTCTTCTGCACTTGTCCCTCAGTTACTCTGCTGCAGACACCATGGCTTCCCTGCTGTTCTTGAACATGCCAGGCACATGCAATCTCATGGCCTCCACTCTTGCTTGCTCTGTGCTCTGTTTGCTCCCCGGACCTCCTTGGCTTGTTCCCGCACCTCCAGCTCCATGCCCAG
>NW_007747987.1:0-361 GCF_000696425.1 Galeopterus variegatus
AATGTAAGTAAATGTTTCACTGAGTTCTTGGAGCCCCTTTAGTAAATTAATATAGACTAAACAGAAAGAAGACATTGTGGAAGCCAGTCAGAAGATCCAGGAACATGGATTTGCAACTGGCTTCTGAAGTGGGGACAGTCTTGGGGATGGAGCTCTTAACTTATGAGATATGATGCTACCACCAAGTAGATAGTGCCAAAATAAATTTGAATTAGAGATGCACCCAGCTTGATGTCTGCTGCAAAATTGCTACTAGGCTTATTCTGTGGAGAGAAATCCTCAAGTATCTGGTGTCGGCTTTCAGCAGTGTGTTGTGAGTATAGGAGGGCAAACAGTATGTTTTTCCCATCCAACCTATTTG
>NW_007747987.1:5906-6359 GCF_000696425.1 Galeopterus variegatus
CAAGTCTATTTACCTAAAAACATAAAACATAAAAAGGGTCTGTTACTTATAAGCAAGTATTCCACTGTAATTTAATTACATTTTAAGACATAGGTGTGGGGCCAACGCTGTGGCTCACTTGGGAGAGTGCAGCGCTGGGAGTGCCGAGGGCGCGAGTTTGGATCCTATGTAGGGATGGCCAGTGTGATCACTGGCTGAGAGCTGTGCGGATGACACCAAGCCAAGGGTTACGATCCCCTTACTGGTCACACACACACACAAAAAAGACATAAATGTGGAGAAGAGTGATGCAGTCTAATTTGCCCATTTTAAATAATGTTAAATAGGCTTCCATTATATCCTTGCAGATTTAATAATTTTTAAGAACAGATTACTGACATTAAGTGGAAAATACTTGTGTTGTTTACCCTTTGAAATCACATAATCCATAGAAAGTTTTGGAAATAAAAAAGG
>NW_007747987.1:11871-12104 GCF_000696425.1 Galeopterus variegatus
TACACTTGCAGTGTCTGATAATTATTTGCCCCCAACCCCCCAGGTCCTATTCATTCATCCACATATGCATCACTCAAATATTTCATTATTTGTTTTTGTGTGTTTTTGAGTGTATGTGATGGGAGTGAACTTTCCCTTTTCTTCCCTGGTTTCTGCCACAGACTTGGTGAAAAGTTCTGTGCATGGGTTTCTCAAGCCCCTGCTACCACTGAATCTTCTTTTCAAACAGAGAA
>NW_007747988.1:0-3260 GCF_000696425.1 Galeopterus variegatus
AAAAAAAAAAATCAGGCTACATTTCTCAGTATTTGGTAACGATGAAGTTCACCATAAAATGTTGACAATGACAACCTTTCGATACCCTCCTCACTTTTGTGTCTGACATTTTCTCCTTGGTGGCTTGCATTGGCAGTGTTTGCATCTGTGACATCTGACCCCTGTGGCTTGTGGAGTAAGCTTTCTGGGCGAGGTCTCAATAGTAAGCCCAGTACAAATTGATCACATAAAAAATCAGAAAACCAGTTCCTCTGTCTTCATTTTCATGATACAGTAATAAAAGTGACTGAGACCAGGGGATGTAAGGCTGGGCTTGAGGAAATAAATTAACACAATTGTGGGAATGGGGTCTTCTCTCTGGAAGCCTCCGATGGGAGGCATTTGTTTGGGATAGAAGACATTTGGCCTCTATGTAATTGTGGGAAATGGATGAGGATTTGAGTGGGAACAGGACCTAATGGGGAGGAGCAGATGCCACCAGGCCTGGAGGGCTCCAGAAAGGCAGGGATGGAGGCAAGAACAAGGACTGTAGAGGAGCCAGCTCTGCACAGGGCAGGCAGCTCTGAGAAGACACCAGTGTGCAGTTAGGAGGGGAACCACCAACTGAATGGAGGGCAGTGCAGCAAATTTCGGAATCTGAACACAGTTGGGCTCTTTGGTGACAGAGAAGGAAGACTGGGGTGGGGCTGGGGCACAGAAACGAAACCTCTCTTTGTTTCCCATATTGCTCATCCCTGTGCTATGGGGGTGGGTTGGGAGCAGACACTGGAGGAGGAGGAGTTTATTTATTTATTTATTTAGCTTTCCCCTGCACTACAGGAATCAATATGTCCCTCATCTGTGCAGAGTAAGCCAGAAAACAGCACCTAGGGAGGTGTCATTCAAGGTAGGCAGAGCTCAAGAAGTAATGTGTAAAAGTACAGAGTAGAACAAACCTGTGCCTCTCCTGATAGCTTTTCAGGGGTGTACATTCCCGCGTATGAAGCTCTGCAGCCAGTGAATTAGGGATAAAGGCTTTGGATGCTACTCTGAAAACCTTATCCCCACTGGACTGTAGGACCTCAGTGTTGTCAGCGGGTGTGGCTTCTCTGTGGCAGACTTGAATTATGTTTGAGGGCATGGGGGTGTGTTGCTTAGTTGAGCTTTTAATGGACAGATGAATATATCACCAAAATTGTCCCCGTCTTTGGACATAATTGGTGACTTGATCCCATCTTAACTGATAGCATCAAAACCAAGACCACATGCATATAGTGATCAAGTGACACTCTCCCCCCATCAGCATTACAGAGCATTCCTGTAGCCCAGGCTGATGAGTGCATTCACTGATGGGAGACACAGAAGCCCTTGAGTGCCCAGTATGTTGTGAACAGACACCTGGTGATATATGTGATGAGAACTTTCTTAGAGGATTCATTTTCCCTGTGGAAGAAACAAGAAAAAAACCACCTGTATTAATTCCCTGATTCCTATCCTTCAGGATCAGAATAGTGAACTGGAAGGTCCCTGGGAAAGACCCCTGTCTGAGTCTCAGTTTTGTGAGGCACTTAGTGAAGACCTCTGGGGCCAGAAGCAAATCACTTAGCCTCGCTGGATTTTGGGATGGCCCCTGGTACTGTGCCAACTCTTTCAAAAACATAACCTTATTTAGTGCTGAAGCCACCAATTTCTTGCTTTCTTTTGTATAAAGTAGTCAGATGAAGAAAGACTGGGTTAAGATATAAAATACAGATTTGTATTAATAATAAAATAAAATATACTCTTTTTTGAACACCATCTATGTACTAGGGACTTAACATTTATGGTGTATGCTAAATAGATTTACAGATTTCATCTCATTTAATCTTTACAGTAACCCTGTGAGGCAGGTACTGATGGAGGTGGATAAATCTGGAGTCACAAAACTACTGTATGTGACAGTAGTAGAGGTAGTGGTGGAAATCTAAATCCAAAATTATGTTTTTCTAAATCCAGAGCTATACTATGTCATCTTTTACCAAATCTATATTTTGGCTTCTTAGACCTACATTGATGGGCATATTTTTTCCCCCTGAAGTAATAAAGTAATAACATAAGGAGTAATGTGAAGATGTTAACATATCTAAACATTTTTCATTTTTAACACCTTTAGAAATATTGCAAGATTTTCTTTTTATGTGGACCACAGAAGCCTAACTTATGTACCAGAATGTTATTCTGGAGGTTGTGTTTGTGCTTTACCTCTAGGAGGCTACACCCACTCGCATCCATTTTCAGCCCTGTTCCACTGAAGCCCTGTGGGACATTGAATCGTGGCTCCAAAATTTGCTTCGTTTTTATCCTTACCATCAAAATGACAAACTGATGAAACTCTTAGAATGCATGTGTGTGTGCATTTTCAGCCCTGTTCCACTGAAGCCCTGTGGGACATTGAATCGTGGCTCCAAAATTTGCTTTGTTTTTATCCTTACCATCAAAATGACAAACTAATGAAACTCTTAGAATGCATGTGTGTGTGCGGCACTGCTGCGCTTAAACTCTGCCCCACAGCTGCAGTCACGTCAGATGTTCTGTTTTGACTTTCTTGTGATTATTGCTGCTGTTATTTCCCTCCAGACACTGCGATTAAGAGAAATAAACTTTCAAGAGTATGTTTCAGAAAAGCGTTTGAGGTTCTCTGGCAGCAAAGAATCCATGAGTCCACCAGTGAATATGGACCTCCTGAAACAGAACTGTCCCAGCCCTGATCTGTTCCAATCTCTTTTTCCACAGGAAGAACATGTTCTCCAGAATCTCTATTAGAGAAAGAGAAAAAAAAAGATGGGATCTGACGTGGCTGAAGTTTCAGGCAGAGAATAATGTAGAAGAAAATTGTTATTTTCATAATTGGTTAATATACTAAAAGTATAAAGTGAAATACTTCATTTTCTTAGAAAAATTGGCTTTTCTTTTATTGCTCTCACTGACTGCTTAAGTAGCTTCTCAAACTTCAGATCCTGTTGAGACCTGAAAAAGAATTGTCTAAATTCTTTCCTCCCCTCCTCTAGCATGTCGAGGTCCAGCTGAGACATTCTGCCTCAGAAAGATCCCCTGCTAAGAGAAGGTGCCCATCTGCTGATGGCAGAGGGACAGGAGGCAGGCACTTCAACAGGAGAGGGAAGGGGGTCAGTGGCTCAGTGTGGTCTTGCCAAGGGTGGTCCGGGTCCCAGGCCCTGAGGGCTGAAGGGAGAACAATTATCAAGCAGAATGGATGAGCTTGGAGAAAATTATGTTAAGTGAAA
>NW_007747988.1:4223-6893 GCF_000696425.1 Galeopterus variegatus
GCTCCCAAGCGGCGCACTGTAGCAGTGCGCCACCGGGCCGGCCCAAAATGTTGAGTTTTCAGAAGGAGAGAACAGAGCTGTGGTTACTAGAGGTGGGAAAGGGTGGAGAGGGAGGTTAGTGAGAAATTGGTTAATGCACACAAGTAATGATTACCTTTTCTAATGATGAACATGCTAATTATCCTGATTTGATCATCACACATTGTACACAGGTATAGATATTCAACTCCATATCCCACAAATATGTATAATCAACTGTTTCAATAATAATTAGAAAAAAGAATGGGAGGTCAAGCCCCGGGAGCGGGGCTGGAATCCAAAGCTGGCCAGGAGTCCTCAAGTTCCCCAGGCTCGGAGGGCCCACCTAGGACAAGGGACAGTGTCTTGGAGACCAGCGGATGTCACCAGCACACACCCGAGGGCCAAAACAAGGTCTGAGGGGACTCCCTCTGCACCTCACACCTGGGTGCCATCTCGGGGAGATGAGCAGCTGATGGAGATCTGGCATTTCAGTCTGAGAGAGACTGAGTCTCGCTTAAAAGAGAAGGTTTCAATCACCTGACAGGGAGGCCAGGCTAGTGACAACGCGTTACACTTTTGAGCGCAGCTGAGTTTAAATGCACAGTGAGGGAAAGGCTGTGACTTCATCACAGCTGTTAACCTCAGACAGTGAGTCTGCAGCTGGTTTGTCAGCAGAGAAGAGGCCATCGAATCCCTTTTTGGTCATCTACAATACACCTCAGGACAGTCTCCTTTGCTCTCTGTACTTAAGTGACCTCTGACCCTATGATCTGTTTAAGGCTTAGATTGGCATGAAACCATCGTGTGCTAAGTGAATCAGCATGTCAAGTGCATGCTGTATAAACCAGAGGGCTAACTCAGAGACCTTTCTGAGCAGTCAGTGAGTCCCTTTGGGTGTACTAGATGTTTTTCTGCAAATTCTCAAGCCCTTCATGATGGCCTGATTTAGCTCCTTCCTTTATTTCACTGTCACTTGGTCCCCAGTAATCATCTCAGACTTTATATGGCATGCCCCTGCTTTTCCAGTGTGGAATTCTTTTTGGAGGATCTGAAAGGACAGTGAGTCACCGACGTGAACACGTCTCAAACACTAGTATTATGTCTCTGGCTGCCTTCCGACAAGCTGCCAGCCAGGCCTTCAGAGGCCATGCTGCCACTCCCTGACCCTCACACAGAGTTCAGCTGCTCTGGGCTCCAGGACTGGGCCCAGCGAACCCCCGCGATGATGGAGTTTGTCCTGCCCTCACCAGCCCAGAGCCCAGGTCTGATCTGCAGGTTTGGCCTTGGAGCTGGGGAGCTCGGAGTGGTCAGCTGGGAAGCCAGGCCTGGGGCATAACTTATCGTCCCCAGTGAGCTCCCCACGTCACAAAGAGTAGTGATAAGCTATCACCATGCACTCCCATAGTAGCTCTTAACAGACATTCTGGGAAATACCATTCGAGAAACGCTGTTGCACAATGGAATTAATTTTCTCAGGAAACTTGTTGGACCAACATTTTAATTCTTTTTTTTTTTTTTATGTCATAAAATTTCCATGACTTCAGCACCTGGGAAAGCCACAGAGCCTAATGGGGCACCCCATTAGACAGGCCCCAAGGAGAGCAGATGGAAATTCTGAGGTGAAGTGAAAACAGATGGGAGCTCTGCAGGTGAAACTTGAACTTGAGTATTTCAAAGTTCACGTTGCTGAACGTAAAATCCCATTAAGCATGTTCTGATAAAGAGTTAAACTGACAAGCTCCCTGGTGACCTCCCTCCTTACGAATTTCCAGCACACTTAGCCATCAGCCATTTCTATGGCAGGGGTTAAAAAAGTGCTTCCTTCCATGCTGCCTGCTCACTTGCAAAGGGCTGATTTTGAGGCTGTGCTTTCTCCTGCCTGAGACTCCATGAAGGTGGCAGTGCTGTAAACAGGGAGAAATGAGTTAGACTCTTTCTTGTTCTTTTTTAGCTGGTTGCTCGCCTCTGCCCTATAATTTTCCCCTTCTCCATTTAGACAGCTGTGCACCCACAGCAAGCCGTGCTGGCCAGGCAGGCTGACCTGTGCTCTGGCCAGTCGGAAGCCTTCTGGGGTTTTGAAAAGATGTCACCATATCCCACAAATGTCCCCTTCTGTGAAAGAGGCCAAATTTTGTGACACAGCTATTGTTGGGGCCATCCTGGCCTGGCACACAGCGTGGTGTTTACTGGTGGTGGGTGGCTCCACCACCTGCTATTTCCCCAACGACACAGAACTCTGCAAGTTGTAGGAGACAAACCGCTTCCAAATTTACCCGTGTCTGTGTGAGTGGCCTGTGCAACCCAAAGGGAAGCTTTCTCTTTAGTGAGGGAGCCAGCTCTTTACCTTGCTGTTTGCTTTTCGATGTCAGACTGGAAGGTAGAACTAGATGGCAGTTGGGATTGTGGCATGTAATAGGCGACATTGTATCAGTCTTCTCTGACAATTGTCCAGCTGCTAGCTGTGTGGGATTTGACACCAGACTTTCCCAGGGGGAAAGATGACATCTTTTTATCTAACACTGATTCTCTGGGTTGATTTTTCCTTTACTGAGGGTAGAAAAGGTTATGGATTCTTTGTCCAGTGATCAGGGGTAAGGATGTTTGGGGAGAGGGTCCTTTATCTTGTTTTCTCAGGAGTCTCGGAACAAA
>NW_007747988.1:7147-12103 GCF_000696425.1 Galeopterus variegatus
AGAAAAGGTTATGGATTCTTTGTCCAGTGATCAGGGGTAAGGATGTTTGGGGAGAGGGTCCTTTATCTTGTTTTCTCAGGAGTCTCGGAACAAAAAAGGCACATGGATCCCCAAAGAGCTCAAATTCTGAGGGTAGTTTGCTTGATTTGCTGGGGCTAGAATGGAGAGCCTCCAAGAGAGTCAAATAAAAAAGTAAAAATTCATGCACTTGCCTGAGGTTTTAAATATGTGGGATGTTACACGTCTGATACTTCTAGAGGGGTGACATTAGACATATGCAACACTCATGATGGCATCTCTAACTGTAATAGAGGCTGGTCCCATGAAAAATGACGCTGGCTTTGCACAGCTGCTGCGGTGACACTGGGAACACCAGCCTTGTTTCCAATGTGACTGCCCAAGTGCTGCCCAAGTACTTAAAAAGCTCAGTGTTTTTTAAGTACTTTACAGCCAAAACTGATTGAAGACTCACTATCAATAAACCAAGGATAGAAACAGTTGCCTTATAAATTTATTGTGAAAATAATTCCTGATGCTACATGCTTAATAAATAGCAGCTGATATTATTTTTCAGCATTCTTCATATTAGAAAATAATAACTGAAATTTTCATTTTCATTTAGTTCTTATATTTCAATGTTGATAAGACCTCAGTGTCTGAAATGCACCTAGCTTGTTCCAATTTTATTGAGGTATGATCGACATAATAAAAGCTGTCCATATTTAATATGTACATCCTGATGAGTTTAGGGATAAGTATACACCGTGAAACCGTCACCACCATCAAGGCCGTAAACACGCTCATCACTTGACAAAGTTTCCCCTGCTCTCTTTATTATTATTATTATTATTGTTGTTGTTGTTGTTGTTGTTTCTTGGTGATCAAAATAATTCACATAAGATCTACCTTTTTAGCAAATTTTAAGAATGCAGTACAGTATTGTTGCTATAGACACGGTGCTCTGTGGATTGTCAATACTTATTTTTCTTGCATAACTGAAACTTTGTACCTTCTAACCAACACCTCCCCATGTACCCAGTTTGTTTTGAATATTGAATGTATAATAAACTATTTTAATCATCAGGTTTAGGATGTTAGTAAAGTACAGGCCACCCAGTGAAATTTGAGTTTTGGATAAACAATGCATTTTTCTTCAGACTGGCCAGCCACCAAAAAATAAAGGATTTTTATTTTTATTTTGTTTTAGTGTAAGTATGTCCAAAAGATTGCATAGAATATATTTATAGTAAGCATTTTCTGTTGCTCATCTGTTGTTTATTAATGGCATTTTTATTTGTTAAATCTGCCAACCCTAGAACAAACAGTGGTCAGTTCTAGAGTGATCGCCCTGTCTTAGGAAGGCACGCACACAGCCAGCAGAAGGTCCAGCGTTGAGAGTGTAGGTAAAGCAGTGAGGGGTATGTGTAAGTACTGACTGCAAGCTCAACTGCAAGCTCAACACCAGTGTTCACATTCTCTATGCTCCAGAGACTTTCTCTACTGTTTTGCTTGAAGCTATTTTGTTTTATTTGTAACCTAACAATGTAGTACCATGCAGGAGTTGTAGAAGCCATAAGTAACTGGCCTCCAGGAGGTTCAAGTGAAGAATCCTGGTTGGTCAATGAGAATAGGTGAAGTGGAGGAGTTGGGGTTAAAATTCAGGCCATTTTGATTCCAGAATCCTTGCTTCAAATATACAGGGATAGACTCTCAGAAACCTGAGATTCAGTGGCCACATGAGGCATGGAAATGAGGCCAGCTCATGTGACGCTTCTTGAAAAATGGAGGACTTGCCACTTTAGTGATGGATCTAATTATGTGGCTGCATAATAATTGCTTGTAACTTTTTATATCTCTTTTATACTTCTAGGTGACACTGAGAAGACAGGGAGACACTTAGTGCAATATCAAAAATGTGCAAGAAATGCTTACTACAAATTTTTATTGAAAGACATTTGTGACAGTGAGACTCACCCTGTGGGGATGGTTATTTAAGTAGTGGTGATTTTTCATGTGTTGTGTACAAAAATCATCACTATTTACTTAAGATCTAACACATTAGTACAAATAGCAAATAGGCATCTGAAAGAAAAATAGTCTCGTTTCTTAAGTGGGCTTATTTGGGTAGCCATTGTAGTCTGGCAGGGGAGTGATGGTTATTTCAGCTCAGGTTGCTGCTGTAACCAATTACCAAAGACTGGGTGACCTGAACAACAAATGTTTATTTCTCACAGTTCTGGAGGTTGGGAAGTCCAAGATCAAGGTGCCAGCAGATCCAGTGTCTGATGAGGGCCGCTTCCTGGTTTGCAGATGGCCATCTTCTCATTGTATTCCCACATGGTGCAGAGCAATCATCTCACTCGGGTCTTTCTAATAAGGGCATTAAGCCCATTCATGAGGGCTCCACTCTCATGACCTAATTATCTCCCAAAGGTTACACCTCCTAATACTATCACATTGGGGATTTAGGCTTTAACATATAAATTTTGGGAAGAGACATGATATCAGTCCATATCAGTGGTTAAACACTTTTTTTTTTTAATGGCCAGAGGACAACAGGGTATTCAAACATAATAGGCAAAGACATGGAAATATAGATTAAAACAGGTCTTACTAAGGTGGAACCTGGCATACCATCATTTGTATCCTACAGATGATCCCACAGATTCCCAGGTTGAGGGAAAAATCTAGAATAAAAAATATTTTGCTAAAATTGAGAGAAGGCTGACCTAGAACAAATAGTCATTTTAGCTCCAAGGTTTTGATATACTGTATTATATCACAAATATAATTATTGTTCCCTCTTTATAGTTATTGGTGAAACGAATTATCACACTGTAGTGTTCCAAAGTGCATCACTCCTCTATCCAGAAGGCATGTACCATTTCCTTGATATGACCAGAGATGGGTGGTGCAGTGGATTTTTACTGGTCACGCCTGGGAGAATGTGATGGGGCTGGCAATCCCGTCCCTTCACTGAAGCCAAGCTGCTTCCAGTAACTGCCCAAGCCAGGGTGATGCTTCAGGGTGTGGCAAAGAACAGACCCTTCAGTACCTGCCTTAAACCCAATGATCAATTTTCACCATTCAGACACTTAACCAATATCCACTCATTCGTTTACTCGACAGATGTTAATTAGGCACTATTAAATGAACAAAGCAGGCATTTAACTTACTTAACTGTTGAATGTTTATGTTTATCATGGAAGCCGAAATTATTGGTAAACAATGAAGAAGGTAATTGAAGTGTTAAAAAAAATATGACAATGAAGAAAAACAATTAGAGTATGCCTTTGAGAATAAGGAAAGGGGAATCTAGTAAAATATGGTGGTTAGGGAAGGCTTCCTGATGGGACTCAAATGATTTAAGATACTTCTGAAAGGCTTCGGATCCGTCTCAGCATTACGTATGCTTTGGAATTTTTGCCTTCTTATTTGAAGCTAACACTTTTATTCATAATGAAAAGCAGCTAAAATTTGGATATTTGATGAGGCTGAAGATTCACACAAATGGAAACTGTTGATTTCAAGTATATACAGCTAACCAGTTCTCCACTGATATAAACTGAAATTGGTGGTGGTAATCATTATCAACATTTCACAAAGCGTTCTCAGCTTCAACACACTTACTTCAACATCCCAGTGAGGAGTATAATATTGTCTTTAATGTGTAGAAAGGAAAGAGGAATTTCAAGTCAGAGACAGATTCTGAGTTAGCAGCCACTTCTATGGTATAGCCAGCCTGATAGAGCGCATTCCCTGTGTCTCTCTCCCTCGTTCTCAGCTTTCCTTTGTCTCTCTAATTCTGGTCAGCATGCTGCCCACTTCACCACCTTTTTCCTCTGAAGAATTTGTCAGGATTTTTAATAATCACAGCTGCTTCAGGTCCAGGGCCCTAAAATTTTGGAAACCAGGGTGGGCTCAGCTGCTGGAAAACTATGGGTCTTCCCAGATGGGAGAAATGGAGAGCCCTCGTTGCTGTCATAAGTCCTCTGCCTGACAGCTTGAGCTGGGGCTCGGGCGGGGGGCCGCATTTCTTTCTCTGCTGCATGAGGCCTTGCAGAAACTGCTGAAGAGTGGCAGGTATGCAGGGGTCCCTTAATTCCTGGGGATGTGCAATCCGTGTGAGTAATGGTTTCTACAGCACATAAAGCTATTTGAGATTTCCTTCTTTCTCTATAGGCCAAATCAAAGAATGTTCCCCACTTCTTAGGCTCTCATTACCTCCCTCTTATTAGAAAAAGCCTATGTTTTTAAAAAGTTCTGGTGATGGTCTACCCACTGAAACAATTTTGACAGCCTTCAGCTGCTGCTGCTTCTGCTGCTACTGCAAGCCAAGAAAACCGAAACTCTCACAAGTACCACCAACACACATCCATGCATGCATATCACACACACACCACTCACCACACACTACATACGTCACACACTGCACAAACCACATACACACAACACACACCACATACATACACCACACAGCACACACATACACACACCACATACACACCACACACGCCACACTCACACACCACACACACCACGCAAACTCTACACATCACACACCACNGATTCTTCAGAGTCTTATCGTTGAGATCTTCCAAAAATTATAAGGAGAAATATTTGAAAGGGGAAGGAACGAAAAGTGATCTATACTGAAAGACTTTTATGCTTTTCTGTCTGGTGAGGTTTTGCCTCATTATATAGTTGATCCAGTGGAACTCCTGTGTCATGCTGAGGAACAGCTGGTTTTCTCTTTTTTCCTAAATTAGTGAATCATAATTTATTTTGGTCGTATGAAGACACATTTTCAGATTGTGATGACATACAGAAACCATTTGACAAAACTCAGTAAAAATAAAGGAAAATAAACCCAAAAGAACAAACATTTGAATTTCATCAAGCATTTATTTTTATTTACATGATCACAGATAGCTAGTTTGATAGTGTCTTCCTCTT
>NW_007747989.1:0-595 GCF_000696425.1 Galeopterus variegatus
ACCAGAAAGGTGACATAACATACTCAAGGTAACACAGCTAGTAAGTAAAGGAGCATGAATTAAAACCTAGGGGTCCGCCTCCAGTTGCTGATTTTGATATTAATAACATTGCTTTCCAGGATCTCAGGAATAAGGTGTCTTTTCTGTCCAGTCTTTTCTTTTCTGGCTAGTGACACTTTCTTGTTAATACATGATGCCTGGAGCTGGGGCAGTTTTGTTTTTTTTTTTGGGGGGGATGGGTGGTATAAGAATCAACCCTGGATCTTGGTGTTATCAGCTAACCAACTGAGCTAACTGGCCAGCCCTATGCCAACTATCTTATCACCAAGAGATGAGAGCATCACAGGAAGACCATCTAGTGCCCTGCTTCCAAGTCTCTGATGAATCTGGAATCACCTACCTCCAGACTTCTTAATATGCATGATAATAAGTGCCTTTATTATCTGCGCTACCAGTGAGCAGCATTTTGTTACTTGCATTTTGAAAGCATTCATAACGGAACATGACCAGAGACTTTAGAAGGCCAGGATTTGGTCTCAGATCTACCATTTAGTTGCTGCAACTTTCTCTAAGTCCATCAACTTCTCTGAGTCCA
>NW_007747989.1:5950-6315 GCF_000696425.1 Galeopterus variegatus
AGTCAGAGAATTCATGAGGCCTGAAACACTTTAAGTTCATTCAGAAAGAGGACAATTGTATTTACATGGTTCCAACTTTCAATTAGGCACAATCTAAATGGCAAAGCATATAAATCCTTCTTAGAGGCATTTTTACTCTGTTTTTGCACAAAACACCTTTGAAAAATAAAAACAGTAGAATGGCTAATATGTCATATAATAAAAATCAATTTGCTACAGAAATTCACCATTTTCTAACACTTAGATAAAATACTGGGATGAAAATCCAAGAGTTCTTTTAATGAACAACAGAAAAAAAGAAATCATCATTGTTGTTATTTTACCTGTGGACTGCAAAAGTGAAACAGGTGGGTGAGGCTGTAAGC
>NW_007747989.1:11770-12103 GCF_000696425.1 Galeopterus variegatus
AGGGTTGCGACCCCGTTGCCGGTCCTGGTCCGGTACGGGCGCAACACTGAGGGTTGCGATCTGTTACCGGACACGAAAAAAGACAAAAAAAAGGAAAAAAAAAAATCTTTGCTGCGAACTGGTATATATTTTTAATCTACTGAACATCAAAGCATGAGTAAATCATCTTTTACTGTGTTCAATTTAGACACCGTTCCACTTGGAAGTCAGAGAATTCATGACGCCTGAAACACTTTAAGTTCATTCAGAAAGAGGACAATTGTATTTACATCGATCCAACTTTCAATTAGGCACAATCTAAATGGCAAAGCATAAAAAACCTGCTTAGGGGCA
>NW_007747990.1:0-562 GCF_000696425.1 Galeopterus variegatus
GTCTATTCTCTAAATGGATTGTACCCCTCTGGGCCTGGTGGCTTTGCTCTGATGATTCCCTCTTCCTGGAGTACTCACTTCCCTTTGTCCATTTTGTTAAGTCCTACACCTTCTTCAAGTCCACCTCTAACGTCACCCACTGTTTCTACCCGTCAGCAAAATGAGTTTCTCCCTCGCCTGCATTTCCAGAGCTCACTGCACATCTGTTCTGCTCTCCAGGGCCTGCCCTTTGTAAGTGCACGTGCAGTACCTCTTCCAGGGCCCCATGGTTGATGTTGATTTCATAAGGATTTATAGACCTAGTGCCTATAAATGCTTGCTTAGAAGCAGACTGGTATCTGGAAGAAAATGGTCCATCCTGAATATGTGCAGTGCTTCGTAAGCATGCAACTTTCTTAGAGGTGCATGCAAACTTCAGTGTGAACAAACCTTTCTTAGCGAGCCCTGCATGAACAAAGAGACTTCATCAAGACTATATGCGAAGATTTAACTATACACATTGCTTACAACTGCAATAGAAAGACTCAGTAAATGACATGTAAAGCCAAGCTTTTAAAGGTTA
>NW_007747990.1:5740-7558 GCF_000696425.1 Galeopterus variegatus
ATCTATTGCCAACCAGATTTGGATTTCCTCTTGCTCTTCTAAAACCATCCTATACCTGTACAAGTTGTTTTGTTTTGTTATTGTTGTTGTTGTTTTAATCTTAAGGAAAGAACATTAGGTTTGTCTTTCTTGTATTTTTCTCTATTAAATTTATCACATGACTCCAGCTAACCAAGTTCTTTTTGGGTTAGCAGGAAACCAGTGTTTTCCAATTTCTCTGTTATTCAGATTTGTGATCAGACTACAGTTAAACTATTGAAAGATGAGCATAAAGGAGAACAAGACCAAAGGGATACCCACGAGTAGAGCCACACTAAATGTGCTGACAACTTCAGGAGAGGAAACTTTGTGGTGGGTTGAAGGAAAGGAAAATGACAAGAGTTTTGTCCATGAATGGTCTCTCCTAACACACCGCGGATGGACATGGGACATTTTCCAGCATGCTGCCAAGCTCTTCCTGCTACCATCTCAGATGCCAAAACACAACTTCACATGCGGGACATGAAAACTGCACACGTATACTCACCTAGCCTTATGGAAAATTCGTAAAATCTCTTTAACCTCACAACCAGAGGACACACTGCATTCCAAGCTTTTTCTTGAAGTTGAATGTCATTGGGATTTTGAATCGCCTACAAAAACATGGTAGAATTGTCTGTTTTTTAAAGAATGAAATCTACATCAAATGCTTTAAGATTAAGAGAGGATTTTGGTTAAAAAATACAATCCCTGCTGTACTTTGCTAATGTGCACTACTTAACTTGACATCAGTTTGTTGGACTGTCCCTCAAGATGCTCAATTTGAATGGAAATGTTAACAACCTAACTCAGAGCAAATGGCTCTGCAGTTAGGTCCTGTGCCATCTTCCTTGTTTCTGTTATCTTACTTAAAGTAAAAAAAAAAAAAAAAGACCTAAATTGGAAGAAACTCAGTTCTCCAATCACCATTTGATTTTTAGTAAGTGCTCATTATAAGTACAAATTCTGATTATATTTTCCTTTCTCCACAATATGTATTACATCCTGCCAGTCTGTAATGTTATCTAAAATAACTAAATTAAATTGTGACCCCTAAGTAGAAAAACCTCTCTTAATAGACTGTTACTTTCTTAGAAATGCTGACTTTTGTGGGTTTTGGCAGCTTGAGGGCTATGATGATAGTGGTGTTCTTTTCAGAAGGATGGTGGCAGCAGGGTGCGTGTGTGCATGTGTGTGTGTGTTGATATTCCCACAAATCTAATACTTTGAAATAAAAGGTGTGTGAAATTTCTTGCCTTTAGGATATTGTGAAGTCTCAAAAGTCAAACTGATAGTCTTCTCTTTTTTTGGCGGTTATTTTGTTTTTCATTTATTTTTTCAAATCTCATAAGACATGTAAGATAATAGACCTGCAGTCTATTTAAAGGGAGGTGGCTTATGGCTTAAAATGAGGTGGTTTGTGTGTGACATTGGAGGAACCTGCCAAAATCATGACATTACAAAATGTTGGAAAGTGCATGTCAACCCAGACCTCAGGACTCATATTTCAACTGTTGTTCATTGACTTTATATGTACATGTCCCTTAAATGAAGTAATCCACTGACAAATTATTGTTTAAATATGAGTCCTGCAGTATCAAATGTGTGTCTGAGAAAAAAAATGCTAATATTTTACATGGTCTACAGCACTGTGTGTTCAGAATAATGCACTGGAATAAAAGGGGCCATTCATACATTTTTTAAGGGCACATTACCTTCCTTGTTATTCCTAGTACTTTAGGAAATACTAGGGCTCCTACTTAATCTTGCTCTGTGTGTGTGTGTGTGTGTGTGTGTGTG
>NW_007747990.1:11899-12103 GCF_000696425.1 Galeopterus variegatus
TGTCTTATTGGATGTCCTATTTCTTCTCCTTCCCTGTCATGTAACTGAAGTCACCTACTCTAATAATTAGGCCCTTGGTGCTGGCAGCATGGTCCCTGCCTTCTGGGCCAGAATGCTGTTAAGACTCTCAGGGGACTCAAAGCACAACTCGCGTCAGCTTCCAAGGTGCAAAGTGACGGCTGGGAGAAGCTCTAGTCAGTCTGT
>NW_007747991.1:0-1076 GCF_000696425.1 Galeopterus variegatus
GGAAAGCATCAGCTTGTCATTTCATTTCCCCCATGGGATGGTGCACCAGTGGAGGGCCAGGTGGATGAGCACAGATCAGCGTAGGCATGGGAGTCTCCTCGCTGTTGTCGCTTCCATGGTGATATTTATTAATTGCAAACAGCGACATAGCACATACTGTATGTCAGACTGTGTTATACATGTTTTGTATATGTCATTTAATTCTCATAAAAATACCAGAAGATATTTACTATTATTAATTCCAATTTACAAATGGGGAAACCAAGGTACAGAAAAGTTAAGTTATTTGACCAGCACCATAAAGTTAACAAGTGGTGGAGCCAGGATTATGAACCGAAAACCTGTTCTCTAATCTTTTATCATACTGCCATTCAAAGGATGACCTTGATTTTTCTGCATGTTATCTAATCACCATTCTCTGTGCTTTCCTCTCCAGAACTGGGAATAAGGCAATGGGAAAGGGGGTGGGGAGGAAGGGAAAAAGATATTGCCAATTTCTTTTCACTATTAAGTGAAATCACGTTTCTCAGAATTTTAGAGATTAAGTTAAAGTGAGAAACACACATGCACACAAATTCTGGATTCTTTTTATTCCTTCTTTAACTCTAACTTAAAAATTTATGTTTGTGATGCTGAATGAAAGCCAAAATATAAGCAACAATATGTAACGATAAAACATGGTTCTAGAACCATTATTTGTGATTCAGCTACACAACATAGAAAATAGAATATCACCAACACCATTGAAGCTTCTGTTTGCCCTTCATGGATTCTACTTACTGACAATCAAGAGGTCATCAGTATCTGCAATTTGAACATAACCAAATGTTATGCATAGTTTAGATACATATGTGTATGGAAAACTTTTACATAGAAGTTGTGATAATTTTGGTGATTTAAATGATATAATATTATGTGATAATATATGTTCTATTTTGACATTTGAACCAAAAAACAATTATGTTGTTGTATGTATTATAAAGCATATATTTCAAAGCTCTAAAATATTTTATTTTATAAATATATCAATTTCCTCATTCTCTTGCCAAAGGAGTGTTTGTTCTTTGTAGTAATGC
>NW_007747991.1:2742-3927 GCF_000696425.1 Galeopterus variegatus
TACAGAAGCTGAAGATGCAAACAACTGATTGACCACTAAACCAACTCTCAGGGGCTTTCTGGAAATAAGCACATTCCAGCTGCAAGGTAAAATAAACAAAGGGCCTTAGTTAAAATCACTTTCTTAGACCCCAACAGCTTGAGAATATACTCCAACTCAGCAAAACAGGAATTTAAGAAAGAAAAGTCAAACTTACAATTAAACCTTAGTTATTGTTCCTAATATGTCTTTGCAACTAATGCCACTAATTAAGAGACAATAGAAAAAAATGGAATATAATTTAGGATCAACTTTGGATTACATAAGCATTATATAAGGGAGTAAAGACATTGATTAATTCTGGAAATTGACTGAAATTTATCTTTTAATGTACGTTTTTAAAAACCAAAGGCAATCACTAATGAAGATACATGGATAAATGGTTTAGAAAAGTGTAAAAAAAATGCAAAATAAAATTTTATTTATTCTAATCAAGCTTTGTGGGGTGGGGCTTGTGGAGTGAGGGAAAAAAACATGAGTAAGAAAAACTTGGTGAAAAATTATAAGGCCCAACATATGGTGAAGAGTTCCATAATGAAAGAATACATACAAAAAGAAAGAAATGAAATTCAAAGATATAAGGACAAGTTCTTTTTCAAAATTTTTAAAATACATTGAGGCACACGTACCTACCTGGCTGTGTCCCACCCGGCTGTGACCGTTAGGCACTCATGTTTGCCTGGCTGTGCCCTGCTATGTTGTAACCAAGACTCTCACCCAGATGATATACAGACCCAGCTTCAGCTGGGGCCAGGCCTGATTTTACACTGTGGTTAACACACACAGCCTCCTGTAACAGGATTTTCTATTCTCCTTCTCTTTTGTAATTTTCCACCCTGAAACAGAGTAATAACCACATAAGATCATAAGATCACCACTTTTATCTTGTTACAAAAACCCAGAAATACTATAACATAAAAATACTAGCCCTGCTGTGTTTGGGGCTCAGGCTTTAGACCGGAGTCTGCTGAGACAATGCCAGTATACCAATAAACTCTGTTTTCTTCTTTTAAGTCTCAGTATTTCCTTCCTCACCCTGCAAGTTCACAGTAACTCACTGCAACAAGATGATTTTTTTTTATTGATTATGAATATTCATGAGAAACAAAGTTGATTGTCACCCCTGCCAGATTCATACTGGCAGAA
>NW_007747991.1:4389-6383 GCF_000696425.1 Galeopterus variegatus
AGATCACCACTTTTATCTTGTTACAAAAACCCAGAAATACTATAACATAAAAATACTAGCCTTGCTGTGTTTGGGGCTCAGGCTTTAGACCGGAGTCTGCTGAGACAATGCCAGTATACCAATAAACTCTGTTTTCTTGTTTTAAGTCTCAGTATTTCCTTCCTCACCCTGCAAGTTCACAGTAACTCACTGCAACAAGATGATTTTTTTTATTGGTTATGAATATTCATGAGAAACAAAGTTGATTGTCACCCCTGCCAGATTCATACTGGCAGAATATCCATTACCACAAATTGCATTTGTACCTTGTGCCCCCCCACCCAATTATGCTCAACCTGCCTTTCCCTCCCCATTTCCCCCCCACTCCACTTTGTAACCCATAGAGTGTTCTCTCCCTCTGCATGTCCAAAGTGCTGCTGTGGTGTTTCTTTCCTTCCTTCTTTCTCTTTTAGCTCCCACATATGAGTGAGTACCTGCAATATTTATCCATCTGTGCTTTGCGTATTTCACTCAACATAAGTTTCTCCATGTTCATCCATGTTGTTGCAAATGGGAGTATTTCATTCTTCTTCATGAAAGAGTAGTATTCCATGGTGTATATACACCACAGTTTCCTCATCCAATCATCCATCGATGGACATTTAGGTTGGATTCATATCTTGGCTATTGTAAACAGAGCTGCTATGAACATGGGAGTGCAGGTATCCCTTTGACAGGATGATTTCCATTCCTCTGAGTATACACCCAGAAGGGGGATTGCTGGATCATATGGAAGATCTATCTGTAGTTGTTTGAGAAACCTCCATACTGTTTTCCATGGTGGTTGTGCTAATTTACAGTCCCACCAACAGTGTAGGAGTGTTCCTTTCTCTCCATACCCTTGCCAGCATTTGTCATTCTCTGTCTTTTTGACTACAGCCAATCTAACTGGGGTGAGGTCGTATCTCAATGTAGTTTTAATTTTCATTTCCCTGATGACTAGTGATGCTGATCATTTTTTCATGTACCCATTGGCTATTTGTATGTCTTCCTTTGAAAAATGTTTATTTGGTTCCTTTGCCCATTTTTTAATTGGGTTATTTGTCTTTTTATTGTATAATTGCTTGAGTTCCTTGTATATTATTGATATTAATCCCTTATCAGATGCATAGTTATCAAAAATTTTCACCCACTCTGTAAGCTGTCATTTCACTCTATTGATCATTTTCTTTGCTGTGCAGAAGCTTTTTCATTTGATATAGTCCCATTTGTTTATTTTTTTCTTTTACTGCTTGTGCTTTCGGAGTCATGTTAATAAAGTCTGTGCCCAAACCTAGTTGCTAAAATGTTTCACCTGAATTTTCCCTTAGTAATGTTACAGTTTCAGGTCTTATACTTAAGTCTTTAGTCCATTTTGAGTTGATTTTAGTGTATGGAGAGAGATGCATGTCTAGTTTCATTCTTCAGCCTTTGGATATCCAGTTTTCCCAGCACCACTTGTTGAAGAGGCAGTCTTTTCCCCAGTGTAGATTTTTGCTGCCTTTTTCCAATATCAGATGGCTGTAAGCCTGAGGTGTGATTTATGGGATCTCAATTCTGTTCCTCNGAGAAAAACTGAGGGCCTTTCCTGTAAGAAAAGGAACAAGACAAGGTTGCCCACTCTCTCTACTTCCATTTAACATAGAACTGGAGGTACTAGCCAGAGCAATCAGGCAAGAAGGGATACCTGCTTTCCCATGTTCATCGCAGCTCTGTTTACAGTAGCCAAGACATGGAACCAATCTAAATGTCCATCGATGGATGATTGGATAAAGAAACTGTGCTATATATACACCGTGGAATACTGCTCTGCCATAAGAAAAAGAATGAAATACTCCCAATTGCAACAACCCAGATGAGCCTGAGGAAACTTATGTTGAATGAAATAAGCAAAGCATAGAAGGATAAAAACCGCATGTGGGAGCTAAGAGAGAAAGAAGGAAGAAAAGAAAGACCACAGTGGTGCGTTTGACTTG
>NW_007747991.1:11361-12102 GCF_000696425.1 Galeopterus variegatus
TAGATATCAGCTCATTTAGCAGTAGGCTCCCATCAATGCTTTCAGAAGGATCTGCTTGCTGAACTGCAGAGTTGTTGTTTGTAGCAGTGAAAGTTCCTGTCACAAGCAAGCTTCCTGTCCCAGGGGCAGAAAACTTTTTCTGGATTTGTCCCTCAGTAGTAGTTATTTTTGTCTGCAAGTACAAGTAGGAGGGTCCTCTTGCCCAGGGAGATGGCTGGCCTTTCCAGGAGACAATGGATCTTTGCTTATTCTCTGTGGAACAGAAGGGTTTCCTGCCTCTCCATAAATAGCTTAAGATTTTTGCTTCGTCCTGAGTTTGTTGATGTTCACATTTGTTTGTTGATTATCACATTTATTGACTTTCATATGTTGAACCATCTTTGCATCCCTGGGATGAATCCCACTTGATCATAATGTATAAATTTTTTAACATGTTGCTATATTCTGATTGCTAATATTTTGTTGAGGATTTTTGCATCTAGTTTCATCAAATATATTGGCCTGTAATTTTCTTTTTTTATTGTGTCATATTATTATCTCTATAGATGCTGAAAAAGCATTTGACAAAATTCAACATCCCTTCATGATAAAGACTCTCAACAAAATAGGTATAGAAGAAAAATATCTCAACACAATAAAAGCCATTTATGGCAAGCCCACCACCAGTATGATTCTGAGTGGAGAAAAACTGAGGGCCTTTCCTGTAAGAAAAGGAACAAGACAAGGTTGCCCACTCTCTCT
>NW_007747992.1:0-6758 GCF_000696425.1 Galeopterus variegatus
GGAGCCGGTCTGTATGTGGGATCCGAACCCTCGGACGGGAGCGCCGCCGCGCTTCCTAAGCAGCGCACTATCCAGTGCGCCACCGGGCCGGCCCTTAACTCGTTTTCTAAGCAGCCATTCCCCTCCCTGTCACTCTGTTTTAACTCCGTGCTGCCATTAGCTTTGCCCTGGCCCTGTCGCTGGTCTGCTCAGAATCTTCTCTTGGGTCTCCATTCTCTTGAGAATCGAATCCAGACTCGTAACACAGGAAACCCTCCGGAGCCAGCCTCTCCAGCTTGTCCCTTCCTTCAGCGCCGGGTGCAGTGTCCAGTGCACACTGATAAGCACTGCTAGAGTGTTCTCCAGGATGGCTGTGCCGGGTGACAGCCCGTTCCTCAGCACGAGCCCCACGCCCGCCGCCCCGCCACCACGCCCACCCCGGGTGCGAGCCAGCCTGCTCACCCTGCTGTCTAACTGGTGTGAAACAGTTACAGATGGGCCCGTCTTCTCCTTAGGTGCTCGATGCTCTTGGTTTTCTCAATGACTTGTTCACAACGTCTGCCCATTTTCCACTGGAGTGCCCACCATTTTCTTACTGATTTGAATTAGGTCCTCACCAGTTTTCCTTTTTGTCTTTTTTACTGACCGGTAACGGGATCGCAACCCTCGGTGTTGCGCCCGCACCGCGCTCAGCCAGTGAGCGGGAACCGGTCTCCACATGGGATCCGAACCCTCGGCGGGAGTGCCGCTGTGCTCCCAAGCGGCGCACTCTCCAGTGCGCCACCGGGCCGGCCCGGTCCTCACCAGTTTTAGTAAAAATCTTCTCTTGGACCTGTCATCCATAAGGTCCTTCTTTGAAGAAAAATTCCCACTTTGATTTAAGTAAATTAACCTATTTTCTGCCTAATGAGTGTGCGTCGTGTGTTCTAACTCTCATTCTTCCAGTTGTTCTGCTGTTTTCCCCTCTGTGAAATTAGTCATCACCTCCTCTGGGGCCCTGAATGACTTTACTCATATTTCTCTTATTTTATCCTCTTTAAAGAGCTTCTTCACTTGTCTCCTTGTTCCTGGAGCCTGAGCTCCTCCAGGATGGGGACCAGGTGTTATTCATCCTTGACTCACCAGCACAGTCCGCTCGTGGTAATTCGATGTTGGTGGAAGGAAGGAATGACCCATTTGAGTGGCTGTGTCATTGTCTATGTTGAATTCCAGTAAGACATTTCCTCTCACCCCTACAATGCCTTGCCCAAGAATCCTCCACTCCCATGGTCTCTTTTGCCCACAGCTGTTTGGACCATCAGTGAACACAAGGCTCATGCTGAGTGAATCATAATCTCCTGAAAATTCAGAATTGGGACTCAGACAAACTGAGTCACTTGCATCAGATGCTGGCCCTGAGAGGTCATGTAGCATCAGGCAGCCATTCAGGGGTACCTCTGCTGATGACAAAGGGCCGAGAGGTGGTCTGCAGAGAGAAGGCAGCTGTCCTGCAGAGAGAATCATGGCAGTTGACTCCCCTGGGGACAAGGGCAGAGAAACTGGATCTTCCTTGTTCATCACAGGTTTCCAGTTCCTGGTTCTGATCCCTCATGTAGCCTTGGACTGCGTGAGATATCTCTGTATTTCCTTACCTAGAGAAAGCATGAGTAGGTTCCTTTTCCTTTCTCTACTTGTTCATCACAGGTTTCCAGTTCCTGGTTCTGATCCCTCATGTAGCCTTGGACTGCATGAGATATCTCTGTATTTCCTTACCTAGAGAAAGCATGAGTAGGTTCCTTTTCCTTTCTCTATCCCTAAGATACTGATTTATATATTTTCTACAGAGAGAATAATTGCAACTTTCACATTTTTTTACTGGAAACATTAACTTGTTCAAATGTATGTATGAGAGTTAAGGCATCTACTTAGCTCTTTTAATAGGCATGCAGAAGAGGACTTGTACACTGAACTTAACATCCACTGAGCTCTTCTTTAACTGTTTACACTTTTTATTCTTTACATGGGCATTACTATGCTTACCACCATTAAAATCATGAGGCCTCATTACAATTTGATACCTCTTTTGAAATTAGCAATATTGATTATGGACACTGCCAGGTGAACTCTGACACTGTCTACAATGACATTAATTCTACTTTATATTTACAGTTGTTCATATCCAAAATGGAAAACTTAGATACCAGTGTGATGCATTGGTGGAAGGATGTGATAAAAAGGTAGGAATCAAGATCTCTCATTTATTTATATGCTAATTCTATTTTATGCGTTTTTAAAACATAATAAAATCTCATTAAATCAGTCTTGTATGATTTCAGCTTTGTAGTAGTTCATACAATAATTCAGTTGAGGGCCGGCCTGGTGGCGCACTGCTACAGTGCGCCGCTTGGGAGCTGTATGATTTCAGCTTTGTAGTACATACAATAATTCAGTTGAGGGCCGGCCTGGTGGCGCACTGCTACAGTGCGCCGCTTGGGAGCGCGGTGGCGCTCCCGCCGAGGGTTCGGATCCCACATACAGACCGGTTCCCGCTCACTGGCTGAGTGAGGTGCGGGGGCAACACCGAGGGTTGCGATCCCGTAGCCGGTCCCGGTCCGGTACGGGTGCGACACTGAGGGTTGCGATCCGTTGCCGGACATGGAAAAAGACAAAAAGGAAAAAAATAATAATAATAATAATAATTCAGTTGAGTAAATTTTTTTATTGAAAAATAAAACACAGATACCCAAAACCATACAAAACAAATATATAGTTTACTGAATAATTATAAGGCAGACACCCTTGTAACCACTACCCAGATCAAGAAATAAGCCACTCCATGTGCTCCATCCAAACCACAGCCCCCATGAGGTTAATTTTTTATTATATAAATGATAAAAGGATTAGGTAAGCAATAATGCAGATAATTTTGCATAGAAAATGTGTTTATATATCAAGCTAATTTTTAGCACTTAAATAATTTTAAGAGGGTTGGAGGAAATGGGGACATATGGGAAAAAGGGCAAAAAGATGCAGTTATCTTAGATGAATAAGTCTAGAGATCTAATGTACAACATGATGACTATTTTTAATAATGTCATATCTTATTGTATACAGACAGAGAGTAACTCTAGCAGCTGGCTGGTATGGGCATCTGAACCCACGACCTTGGCGTTATAAGGCTGTGCTCTAACCAACTGAGCTAACCAGCCAGCCCTAGATCTTAGACTTTCTTAACACACACACAAAGAAAGGAACTATGTGAGATGGCGAATATGTTAATTTACTTGACAGTAGTAATTGCTTCATTGTGTGCGTGTATGTATATACAAAACATGATTATATATAAACATCATGTTGTGCACAATAAAAATACATAAATAAATAAATAATTATTCTAAAATCCTACTTGCAGTCAAAAATTATTATAACACAAGAATAATCACTATTCTAGATAGTTTATTGTATGTTCTAGTTTTAACATACAATGTTAGATATAGATAGATAGACACACACATATGTAGTTTTAATATAGTATCCTAACTACTCTCCTGCAAGACACTATTTTAATAGATGAGACAGTCAAAGATCAAAGATAAAGAAATTCCTCAAGGCTACCTGAAGAACAGGAGAAAATATCTGCAAACTATGCATCCAACAAGGGATTAATATCCAGCATATACAAGGAACTCAAACAACTCAATAGTAGAAAAACAAATAATCTGATTTAAAAATAGGCAAAGAAGCTGAATAAGTATTTCTCAAATACACATGGCCAACAAGTATATGAAAAAATGCTCAACATCACTGATCAGAGAAATGCAAATCAAAACTATGATGAGATATCATCTCATCTCAGACTGGCTATTATCAAAAAGACAGAGTATAACAAATGCTGGAGAGGATGCGGAGAAAGGGAAACTCTTACACACTGTTAGTGAGAACGTAAATTAGTGCAGCCATTACAGAAAACAGTATGGAGGTTTCACAAACAGCCACAGATAGAACTACCATATGGTCCAGCAACCTCACTGCTAGGTGTATACCCAAAGGAAAGGAAATCATCATGTTGAAGGGATACCTGCACTCCCATGTTCATCACAGCTCTATTTACAATAACCATAATATGGAGACAATGAAAATGTCCATCAGCAGATGACTGGATAAGGAAAATGTGGTATATATACACAATGGAATACTACTCAACCATAAAAAAGAATGAAATTCTGCAATTAGTAGCAGCATGGATGAGCTTGGAAAAAATTATGTTAAGTGAAATAAGCCAGGCACAGAAAGAAAAGTACTGCGTGTTCTCACTCATAAGTGGGAGCTAAAATTAAATAAATAAACAAATAATAATAATAAAGTTGAGCTTTCAGAAAAAAGGAGGTTGAACTGTGGTTTACTACAGGTGGAAAGGGGAGGGGAAGGGAGATTAGTGAGAGGCTGGTTAATGGACATGAAACAGCTAGATAGGAAAAACCAGTCCTATGGTGTACAGTTGAGCTAGGCATCTACAATTAACAGTAATTTACTGCATGTTATCAAATGGCAGAAGAGTGGAGATAGAATGTTCTCATCACAAAGACATGATTAAGTTTTGCTATGATGAACATGCTAATTACCCTTTATTTGATCATCACACATTGTATACATGCATTGAAATATAACTCTCTACCCCACGGATATGTATAATTGATACATGTCAATAAAAACAATTATGGTGAATTAAACAAGCCGGGGGGGTCGGAGGGAAGAAATAGCTCAAGGGATAAAGGTAGAGTTGAAATCAAAATCTAACAGCCAGTATATCCTGCTATGGTAATTCTAAATGGTTCTTATCTGTTCATTAAAGTAGGTTTGGCATAATTTATGTGTGTAAGTTCTGTTACTGTATGTTATTGAAAGTAAAAAACTTCAATATTTTAAAAATTATATAATACAAATATTTCACTCCTAAGAATGGTCCTTTTCTCAGTTCATCCTAATAATGTTTCCCTTTATTTTGAGCATAGATTGTGTAGACTGGCTCTAGTACAACAACATCAAAAACTACACAGTCTGCTAGGGATTTCCAGTCAAGAAAGCAGAATAGATGGTTTCCAGCGTCACTCTCTCCCACAAATCAACTAATTTACAACTATTAAAAAGCAACGACAGCCAAGCGGGGCTGCTAGAGCTCAGGGGAAGAGGCAGAGAGAACTACATAGTGCATGAAGGCCAGAGAAGCCCTGATGAGAGAAAGAAAGAACTGCTTCCACCATTTTGAGCCCTGGCTGCTTCAAGTCTGGAGCTGGTGAACACATGGAGCAGGAGCTGGCAAAAGCCACAGCTGTGCCATTCATATGAAGTTGCTTGGAGGCTGCAGGGGAGAAAAGGGCTTTGGTGGCCCCCAGGCCAGTAAGACCACTAACAGGGTTACCATGGACCACATAGGAGTGAGGAACCAAAGACAACAGAAAAAAGGAGCCACTCAGAGGCTCGTGAGTCATAGCAAGGGACCAGTGCACAGTCTGTCCAATAGGAAGTGTTTGGAGTGTGAGCAGTGGGGGAACAGGCCACCAGGGGAACATTGGGGCACAGCATGGACAGCTTATCTGTCCTCCAATCAGCACAAGACCACTCAGTGGAGACTGGTCAGGAATATAGAACTGCAGAGGGTGCAGTTTGCTGAAAAGACTCAGGCCCAGACCAGAGTTTCCACACAACCCAGGTGTACCAGACCTCAGGAGACCTGGAAGTACATACAGTGTCAACAATTAAAACCTGAGCTGCACAAAAAGCCTTCCCCAGGGAACTGGCAGCAAAGCAGCAATTTAGCTCAACCACAGGGCTCAAGTGCTGGTCCCCACAGGAAGTTCCCCATTTTAGAAGTAACCAAAGGACAACAAATTAGTTCCAGTGCAGAGTTTAAGTGGTGGGAATAGTGAATAATCCAACACAGAACTGGAAGAAAAAACAAAATACCCACAGATCAGAGACAAAGTTTGATATTAACTAGCAAAGGTCTAACACCTTCAAAGAACACCCATAAAACCTAGAAGGACTGGAAGCCCCTTTGGCTCACAAGTCAGGGAGGGCAAAAGTCTAACACCTTCAAAGAACACCCATAAAACCTAGAAGGACTGGAAGCCCCTTTGGCTCACAAGCCAGGGTGTGGGGAGTACCAAAAGCCTCATCCATGCCCAAGTCAGGGAGGGGGAAGGGTTGAGGGCTTCAGCCATGCCCCCCTGACATCCACAACCAGCCCAGCAATGACCACCAAGCCAGTGCAGGAAGCACCCCGGCCCCCCAAGCTGGGGCAGTGGGGAGCTGAGAGCCTCAGCCATGCCCCCCTGATACCTGCAACCACCCCAGTGACAACCACCAAGCCGCTGCAGGAAGCGCCCCTGGCTCCTGAGCTGGGGCAGTGGGGGACTGAGCACTTCAGCCACACCCCCTGACATCTGCATCCAGTCCAGCAACAACCGAGCTGCTGCTGAAAGCCCCCTGGTCTCCCTTGCTAGAATGAAGGGGGTGCCACAGGCCTCAATCACGCCCCCCCTTCCTCTTTCTCTCACCCTATTTCCCTCTGCCTTCTCCTCTCCTCTTTCCCCACCCCCAGCTGCTCCACAACAACATCTTAGAATGAGGCATGGAGCTGGGGGAAGCCAAACCCAACCACGACCAGGTAAAGAGCACACTAAAATCACCATTATGGTAGGTAGCCCACCATAGCCACTGCAATTGCCATGGTGCTGCTAAAGCAGCTAGTCTCTATAGCAGCAGTCACAGCCACCATGCAGATGGCACACCAGACTCTC
>NW_007747992.1:11483-12102 GCF_000696425.1 Galeopterus variegatus
CTATCAATCAGCAAAATAGTTGATTGGCAGAAATCATCAACAAATAGTAGGCAAAGAAACTAAGATCTTAGTTCGTTTCCAGTTTTTTGCTATTACAAATAGTACTGCTATGAACATTCCTTTGGTGCATGTATATGTGCATTTTTTTGGCTACACACCTAGGAGTGGAAGAGCTGAGTCATAGGTTATGTGTATGTTCAGCTTAGTAGCTCTTGTCAGTTTTCCAAAATGGTTGTACTAACAACAGTACATGAGAGTTCCAGTTTCCCTACATCCTCATCAACACTTGGTTTTGTCAGTTTTTTTTAAATTTTAGCTATTCCCATGAATGTCTAGTACTATCTCTTTATAGTTTTAATTTACATTTTCCTGATGACTACTGAGAACGAGCACTTTTCCACATATTTATTGGCTCTTTGGATAACTACTTTTGTGGCATGCCTGTTCAAGTCTTTTGCCCATTTTTTGTACTATATTATTCATCCACTGCTTTCTTAAATGTTACGTCCATCATTTACATCTTTCATTTGTCTCCAGAGTCTTAAGGGCTGGTAATTTTTTGTTAATCTGTTTTATTTCATTTTTCTCCAAGAGCAAGATTTCCAATTTCCAAACCTAA
>NW_007747993.1:0-6102 GCF_000696425.1 Galeopterus variegatus
GCTCAGCCAGTGAGCGGGAACCGGTCTGTATGTGGGATCCGAACCCTCGGCGGGAGCGCCACCGCACTCCCAAGCGGCGCACTGTAGCAGTGCGCCACCGGGCCGGCCCACATCATCTTTCTTAATGCTACAAGGATTGCTGCTTTAGTGGAACAGTGCCTGGCATAGAGTAGCCTTCAGTAAATATTTGCTGAGTGAATGAACATATACCCATTTTATAGATAAAGAAGTTGAGGCTAGTAAATAGAAGATTTCATCTTAGGTCTGTCTGGCTCCAAAGCCAGTGCACAAACTCCTTCTATTTGAGTAGTTATATTCCTTAGTATATTTAAAATATGATTTATTTATTTAAAATATTATCGTAAATATTTAAAAGATGATTTATTTAATTTACATAATACATATATAATAGTATGTCAATCAAGTTTACCTATATCACATTAAAGAGATTATTCTCTTTGAACCTTTTTGTGCCTAGTTGAAAGGATAGAAATTAAGTCATTATAAAAGCATAACATTTCAGAAAATTCTAAAGCATTATAATAAATTCCATTCACAATAATGAATTATATCACAAAAATGAATAATAAGGCTGTCTGTTTACCGAGCGGTATGTGGCAGGCCCTGTACGTGGTGCTGTTTTATCCTCACCTGAACCTGTACATTAGATGATGGATGACGTTACCCCATGCCACAGATGGAGAGTCCGAGGGATGAATGCACCACCCGAGACTGCACCACTGGTATGTGGCAGAAGTGTGACTGGACCCTAAGTTGACCAAAGGTGAAACCAGTTCCTAATGCTTGTGAAGCTGCCTGCTTCGTGGAAGCTGGACAGGTGGTGCAGTCCTGTGTCACCTTGTGCATGTGGCTCTCAGCTCGTGGCAATATGCTCACGAGCAGCTGGTGGGGTTCCTTGCTAGTGAGTAATCTTTGTGGTGCAAATGCAGGTGGTCTTGACTGGAAGGCCAGGCGGACCTTCCATTGCGTCCAGTGTGACCGGGCGCGCGCTCTCCTCACCACTCAGCTCTCGCCAGGAGGCAGCAGGAGGGCCACAGCCGGGCCCAGGGTGGCTGGCCAGGGCCACGCTGGGGCCACCTGTTGTCTCAGGATGGAAGGCCTCGGAGCCAGGAGGTTCCACCTCAAAGGAAGCCGAGAGGGCAGATACCAAAATGTCCCAGGTTTCTTTTTCCTTCAGTCTGCTTCTCTAATGTGCTTCTCATGGCTGTCTCTGTTCCTTTAGTGCTTTTCTGAGGAAAATTGTGCTAAATTCTACGGCATTGAAGAGAATTCTGGGATTCTGTGCACCAAGCTAGAAATCTCAGATAACCTCCCCCTCTCCTCACAGCTAATGCTGACGACGCCGTCTCAGACAGTCTCTGACGTTTGTCTCTTTTGTTTACTTATTGATTTGGGGGCCTGGCGTTCCCAGCACTGCGCTGCCAACACGTGAGCGAAGCGGCCAGCCCACTGTCTCACCTGCACCCTTCCCTTCCTCCTCACCGGCCAGCGGGCCGTCAGTCTGCAGGACGTCCCCTGCTGCTCCCCGAGGTCCTGCGGTCCAGCCTGCCTCTCAGTCACCCCCATCATGTGGTGTCCCTTCTGCTCCTGTCCCCCACGTTCACCCTGAGCTTCTGGCTGTGCTGTCCTGATATTCCCTGAGCATGCTGGGCCTTTTCATGCCTGGAATGTGCCTTCTCTCTCTCTTTCTCTGGAAGGCAGATTTCTGCTCATCCTCCCAACCCAGCACCTGTCGCCTCCTTGGGGAAGTTTCTCTTGCACTTCTTCCCACATCCCCACTTTCTGCACTGAGAGCATCTGTCCCATGTTGTCACCTAACTAACCGTGTGCTCACGGGGCGGGAAGCATGTCTACCTCTTTTACATGTCTGGGATAGTTTCAGCACAGAGTAAGATATCAACGAAGTGTATTTAAATTTGTTTTCCTTCTACTAATTACTACTAATCACTGTGAAGCCCTGGGCAAATTAACCTTTCTGAACTTCATTTCTCTCCTCCAGGGATAAGAATTCTCAAATTTATGAGGACGATTAAGTGAGATAATGCATGCGAAACCACTTAGCACTTCGTCCCTGGGAAGGAGGAGGAGCAGGAAGAGGAGGAGAAGAGGAGAAAAGAGGAAGCAGATCATGCAGGAGAAGCAGCCACCATGGCTGCGGCCAGTGGTGATAGGGGAGAGTGACAACTGTCTGAGCCTTCTTGTGTGGGCTCAAAAAGTGACTGGCCTGTCTCACTGGGCAGCTGTGCATGTGTGTGGGTTTGCAGCTGCAGTGCTTACACCTGGGAGCCGGCAGCTGGGAAGCGTGCACGGCGCAGTGAAAAGAGCAGGCGACAAGGCCCAAGAGCTTCGCTAGAAGGGAATCGAGGCAAGAGGCAGGTGGACGGATCAATATAAATTGTGTGGTAGAAAAAGCGCGGTCACTTAGAGTCAGAAACCTTGGATTCGAGCTTCAGTCATTAAGAAACTGAATTCCTTTGGGTAGTTTCTTGTCCTTTCTGGGCCTCAGCTGTCTCACCTCTCAGAGAAAGTTACTGTCACAGACTTTTGGTGAGGATGCAGTGGAACACTGTGGGTGACAGCACTTTGTTAACTGGAAAACAGCAAGCAATAGAAAGTTCAGTTACTGTTACAAGAGACTCAAGATGAGCTTCTGCAGTCAGAGGGAAGGTTTGGAGCTGGCAGCGGGAGATAAGATCAAGAAGGAACATGTGCCGTTGTCTCAAGCTAGGAGACGGGATGTGAGCAGAGGCAGAGTGCTGCTGAGAGTGCCAGGGGACAGATCGGACGCAGAGACGCCTCCGCCCACACCCACCCGGGAACGCCCTTCCTGCAGCAATCTCGGCGGCTTCATGCCTTACATGGAGAGTGGCCTTATGTCTCGTGTGGGATTGAATTCTAAAGTCAGGGCATGAGGGGAGAAAATGTGAATAGTCAAAATCACTCTCAAATAGTCCATAGATCACCTGGAAAGTTTAATATGTGTATGGTTTTCTAATATACCCTGTACAGTAATATTTTAAAGATCACATTATAGTTTGAAGCCACTGTGCAGATGTGCAGGTATTCAAATCACTCTCCCCTCGGATAATCATCGCAGCTGTACAGTGAACAGAAGATGGGTGGGGACTTCTGAAACCTTCCTGCTTGCCCACAGCATTTACTCTATTCTGTTTTTATTATTAAACTTTTACAATCTGATACCTGTAAATGGATGAGTAAGTGCTGTTGTGAGGAGCAAACAAAATAACAGATATGAAAACATCTATCACAGAGTAATGCAAATGGCTAACATTATTCGTAATAAACGGCTGTGATGTGAATGAAAACTTGCTTCACCACAAAGACAGATACTTTGAAAAATGGTTTCCTATCCTTCCCCCAAGTTGGCATTTCCAGGCCAGCTGTCACTCTCCTGTCCTTGGGCATTGGTCACAGCCCATCCGAGCCAGGCATGAGTGTGTGTGAGGGGAAGCCGTTAGGTCCTAAAGTCAGCACAGGTGAGACCATCGTCCTGTTTGACACGTTACTTGGCATCTGTTGTGTTTCTTTTCTCCCTCCTTTGTTTTGGACATAGATTTGTTCTAATCGATTTAAAGTTCATCAAGCATAGCATTATTCATATAACAGAATAAATAGAAAAGTATGTTTAATGCTGCACTGATGCGGTTGATGGAAATAATAGGAGAAGGATCCTTGAAGCAAACATAATCTGCAGCTTCACAGACACACCCATAGGTGGGAGAGAGTGAGCTGTCAGAGGTGGCTCGGCCTTCTGGTGTCTGAAATCTATGCTCGAGCAAGTCAACCCTGTAGCAGTGGAGCCCCAAAGTCCTATGCAAGATAAAAGGGCTTTCTACAGTCAACTAAAAACATTTGGGGATCACTGCATGTGACAGGAGGATGTCAGACTGCACTGTTTAACTACGAGAACAGGACAGGGCTAGTTCCTGTGGATGCCTGTGAACCAACTGAGACCTCATGTCACAAGAGAACCAGTGCCTGCCACCTCCCCAGCCTGAAGCCTGTTTTTTAATTTCTTTAGAATCTCATGGTAGATTACATGCTAATACATAGGGGTTCGAGTTAATATATTAGTGTCCTACAGATTTTTTAGGTATGGACCCATCCTCCTTGCATAGGAAGACCCAACAATCCTATTTCCTGACCCGCTAGGACGTATCAGTCACTGTGCTGGGCAGAGGGGTTGAGACAGTGAACACAACAGAAATGGTTCAAGCCCTCCTGGAGGTTAAAGTCTGGTGCAGCACGTCTAACAGAACCATCTGCCACAGTGGAGATGTCCTACATCTGTGCTGTTCGTTACAGTAGCTACAAGCCATAGATGGCTAACGAGCACTTGAAATACGACTGGTGTGATCGAGGAACTGAATTTTTAACTTTATTTCATTTAAATAACCACATATGGCCACTGGCTACTGTGCTGGACAGCGCAGCCTAGGGGCAGAAGGACATGTGATATGAAGAGGCTAAGACTCGAAGCCAGAAGACCTGAGTTTGAGCCCTGCCTCTCCCCCAACTAACTGTATGACTTCGAGCAAGTTAAATTTATTAAGTCTGCCTTGGCAGAGAGTAACTACCTCTTAGGTTTGCTATGGAGATTAAATTATAAATTTGTGGGAAAAATGCTTTTCACAACCTACAAAGTACCATGAAAATATGAAATGTTATTTTAATGAGTTCTATTAACATTAGCTCTCATGAAGATCCTACAATGTTTTCAATGTCATATTCTGTAAATTCGCCCCTTAACAGATGAATTATAGGCAACCTGGGGTGAAAGTGAAAGCCTTTGAGCCCAGTCAGTGAGTAATCATTCTCGTTTTCTATTATAAGATTTGTAACAAAAGCCACTACTCTGTTTACTAATGTTATTAGTTTCCTTGTGTTGCTGCTAATAAACATTTGAATGCCAGCAGTGACACCACAAATCTCTTCCTTCCCTCAGGCCAACTGAGGCATTATCTGTCAGTTATTTCTCCCAGTGTCTGTCAAAAGAGCAAGGAAAGGCGAGATCCTGTGCAACCTGGCTCCACCCTGCAACTCCAGCTCCGTCTCACAGGAGCACCATGCCTGAGATTTATACGAAGGTATTTCAAAGTTTGTGGAAAATGGAATGAAGAGATAATATGAATTTGTCCATTAGCTTGTTGAAGATCCCTCATACAATGAACATACATTATGTTCAGTGTCTCCCTTTGGACCATTCACCTGCCTGAGCCCCTCCTGGGCATTGCAGGGGGTAGCCTTACCCGTTTTGGAAGGGGTAGCCCCATGTACTCTCGCCCAAGAGACATTTAGGACCCTTGTTGATGGCAACTGCTGAGATGATAAATGAGTATCCAGCACCCAAGAATCCAATCGCAGCAAATATTGTGGAAGTGAACATCTGAAAGACAAGGAGAGAGACAGCCGAGTTCTTCGGGTGGTCCAGAGGTCGCGCTCAGCAAACCTAACCAGCCTGTTGCTGAACATGGTGATGATGGGGCAGTTATGGGGTAGGAGCCAGTCTTTATAGTAGATGGGGCCTGTGGGGTCTCCTAGAAGGATATTGGTGTCTCATGTTCCCTTCCTCACCCCCATCCCATATCTTTTCCACATGTTCATTGATGACTGAGGGGCTGGTTATGTTTTGATACCTACAAACCATGGTTTTTGTTAATGTCATTAAAGATAAGATCTCCTTCACAGGGCTAACATGCAAGGCCAATCTATCGCAGAATCAAAGAATCTTAGGACTGGCAGTGATCTTAAAAGTTCTCTGGTCTCATTATCCCGCTGAGGTTAAGTCACTGTGGTGTCTCATATGGTAGGCAGATTCTGCTTAGGAGAAAGAGAAGAAGTCTAGAACATCTCCTCAGTGGTCCTTGTTACATTCCTTGAGGCCAACAAGATTAAGGCCAGCATCTCTTCCAAGTGGCAGCAGCCTTTAAAGGTCACCTTGACATCTCTCACCCCATTCCACCCTCTGAAAATTCTCTTCTTTAGGTTAAACAATCCCAACAATTTCAGTTCTTCTAAATATTTTTATGACAGAGATTAATTAGTGAAAAATAGATGACA
>NW_007747993.1:8174-12101 GCF_000696425.1 Galeopterus variegatus
GGGCAAAAAAAAAAAAAAAAAAAAAAAAAAAAAAAAAAAAACAGGCGAGATTAATTTTAATAATATATTATATTAAGCTCAACATATCTAAAATATTATCATTTCAACATGTAATCAATATAAAAATTACTGAGATATTTTACATACTTCTTTTTGTACTAATTCTTCAAAGTCTGGTGTGTGGTTTACACTTGTAGCATAGCTCAATTTAAACTAGCCACATTTCACATACTCAATAGCCACACGTGGATAGTGGCTACTGTACTGATCAGCATAGTCTAGGATATTTGAAAAACTTATTTTATTTTAAATGCATGGATATGGTAGGCACTGAATCCATGACTAGGGTTCTCCCAGGAGGGCGGGAAATGTGATAAAGGACAGCACAGCGACTGTCACCTGAGTCAATGATGCTTTACTTCTTTGTAAGATGTATCTGAGAAAGTACAGCATCCAGGTATGACTTCATAAAGCTACAAGTGGTATGTTCTGTTTATGAATTCAAATTTGAATGTCTCACCTTAAAATAACTAAAACAAACACCCAAACTGATGTTTCAGAGCATTTCCAGAATGGATGAACCACATGAAGCAAAGTACACTTTATGTCATATTGTTTTAAATTATTTCACACTGTCAAGTCTTAAAAAATTAACAATTTTACTGCTCAGAAATACAATCGGTCTTTAAAGCAGCATGGAGTAACTTCAAGTTTTCATGGGTTTCATGTTACAAAATTTCTTATGTTGAAAGAAAAGTGGCTGAGATCAAGTTGGACACACTAGCAAGAAGACACTCCAAAACCGGTGTTATTTAAAGTAAAGAGGCAAAAGGCCTGGATATCTCTGAAAGGAGATCCAGTAATCGGGAGCAGCGGGGACCGCTGAGGAGGGGAGTTGCCAGACTTGGAGTCAGAAATGGGAGGCTCCCTGTGCAGTTTTTGTACGACGGGTATGCTCTACCTACTCTAAATGAATAAATACTAAAGAGGGACATTGTCGTGTTACAGTCATGGGCATGGGTTACAGGCAGGTGGATCTGGATCTGGGTCCCAGTTCCTCCCTCCTGACCTTTGGAAGTTAATCTTTTTGTCTCCATTTCCTCTTCTGTAAAATAAGCTCAATAATAAGTACCTGCCTTACAGAGTTAATAGTATGTAAGATAGCCTAATCAATAGTAAATAGGGAATCAAAGGTACACACCTCTAGAAAATCAGACAACCCCCAAGGGGGGTAGGCTACCAGATAACGTAGATAATGTACCCAGAAATCTCTTTTGCTAATTCCCAAGGTTTGGATAATTTCCCATGACATTAAAAAGCACTTGATAAATGTCATATCCTCACACACTCTTATTTTCCACAAATACAGAGAGCATAACTCTGGGGAGAAAAATAAAAGTCATCAGGCCAGTTTTCTTACAGTTGCTCATCACACACCTTCTGTTCAAACTGTTTATGCACACGCTGTAAACGCTTCCCTTGGAAAGGGGAGATAAGACAGCCCAGTAAGCAGATGCCCTCTGATTTAGGGTTCGCCAGCTTTAAGACCTCCCTCTCTGTCGGGCTCTGGAGGCAGACAAGGTGGCATCACATGCCTGCCCTGTCACCACTGTGGTGTGTCCTCGATCACGTATGTGCTTATGTTGGCTGAAGCAAATGGAGGAGACATTGAGAGTTAGGAGGGAGGAAAAGTGGGTGGATTAAGGACATGGCATTTAGAGACTTGGGTAGTGACAACATATTGGGGAAACATCTCTGGTGCGCGTGGACATTCCTCTTTAGCAAACATTCTAAGAGACGTATAGAGAATATCTGAGTCTTTTTTCTCTTAAACATCAATATCCTGTATCTGCCTCAATAGGCCTGGGAAGGGGGTGGGGTTGGCGGCCAGAAACTTAACTCGCATAAACCTCAGTTTCCTCATTCATAAAGTAACAAGTTTAATGCGTAACTCAAAGGGTTATTGTAAGGATTGAGCCTGATAAAGTATGGAAACCTCCTGAAATCTCTCCAGGGTGTTCATTCACTCCATTTATCCAACAAGTGCATACTTATTGACGTAACTCAAAGGGTTATTGTAAGGATTGAGCCTGATAAAGTATGGAACCCTCCTGAAATCTCTCCAGGGTGTTCATTCACTCCATTTATCCAACAAGTGCATACTTATTGAGGAATTATGTGTCCTCAATACCCCAGGGACTTAGTTGGTACTTCTGACCCTTCCCCTCACACTAATGCTTGCAAAATCTTCCCCCAGTCCTTGCGTCATTCTTATGAAAGGGAACAACTGCCTCGATCATTTTACAGCAGAAGATTTAGAAGCATAGAAAATATTTAGTGAAGAAATATGGTTCCATACTTTAATTTTTTCTTTTAGGATAATCTATTCTTCCAAAAGAATTGCCTTTCTTAAATCCTGCTCAAACTGGGTACCATTCCAAGAAATGAAGAAGTAGGTGAGAGTCAATGCTCCTGGCGTCTCTGGCCTCTGCAAGAGGGTGTCCCCAGAAGTGCTGACCTAGGAGGTATCCCTAGGGGGCACTGCTGAGCCAGGCATGGGAAGAAGTGCTGACTACAGCACACAGACTGCTTTGGACCAAATCTTCCTTCAAAACGGGCAGGTCAACCATATGGCCCTGCCTGTGGGTGGGGTGAACCTGACCTGTGACAGGCTTTAAGGGTGCTGCAATGCCTGACTGCCCCCAAATACCGCCTTTATCAATCCACCCTCTCTCCCATAATTAAAGACACTCCTTAGAGTCAAGTCCAAAGTCTCTAAAAGCCTCTTATTAAAGCATGTCCTCGGCATAAATGAGTTGATAAAATTAATTAGCTGTCCCATTGGGCCCTGAGAGATCAATTTTTAAAAAAATATTAGAGAGCAGTGGACTCTAACCAGCCACAGACAAGCTGCCAGAAGGCCACTGAGAATCTCCTGCATGAAAGAAGAGGTTGTCACCTGAAAACTCACCCAGCTCAGGGTTTTCAAAGCCCACCTTGGAAGTCACCCTAGTCTTCCTGTTTTGTCCCAGGGCTCACTTGCCTGGCCCTCATTTGGCCTAATTTATTTGAGAGAGTGCAGATCCTTGGCGCTGAGCATTCTTCCTGCTCCGAGACAGAGCAGAGCCTGACTCCTTTTTCTCAGCTTTGCCATAAAACAGTGAATGAGGTGATCCCGAGATTCTTTCCAGCTCATTGTCTGGCTTTATCTCTGCAGCCACTACATCCTGCTCCTCCTATCTCCTACATCCTGGTTTCACTGCCCAAGGAAAGGGAAGAGAATGGTGCAGTTGACTTCTGCAGAATGTTCCAGAAAGACAGAACAAAGAAGAGAGAGGCCAGGAAAGAAATGATAGACAGCAAGGCCTAGAGTGGGCAGCAGGAGGCAGCCTCCAAAGTGTGTGTATCACAGGCCTTTCCTCCACAGGGCTGCTTAAACCATGCTCCACAGTGGCCCGGTGTCCCCTCAGTACGTGGAGGGGTGTGCCAGGAGCATCTGGAAAAATAANTCGACACCCACTGGCTGATAGTGAGAGGAGAAATTTTGACTTGTGCTATTCTTGCTGTTTGGGCTGAACGAAGGATTTTAGATACCAGTTCTGGAACATTTTAGCAGGCACATGGTTAAAGATACAAAAAGTGAGCGCAAAGCAAACGTTCCTTGTTTTATGCAGGTCTGAGCAAATGAAAAGTCAGGTCAACATAAAATATCAATGGGGAGATGATGTTTCCTTCACCAAAGAACACCACTGTAAGAACCTCTAGACCAGCACTGTCCAATGGAGATATAAGGTGAGCCACATTATGTAATTCAAAATTTTCTAGTAACCTCCATTATAAAAATTTTAAAAAACAGGCGAGATTGTGGCCGGCCCGGTGGCGCACTGCTACAGTGCGCCGCTTGGAAGCGCGGTGGCGCTCCCGCCG
>NW_007747994.1:0-482 GCF_000696425.1 Galeopterus variegatus
TCTCAAACATACTATATGTTTACTAGTTAGAGATGATCCTGCCAAACAAATCAGCAAACAGAAATTCGCTATAGATCTAAATCTGTTACGCAAATCCAGAGGTAAATTTTATGAAATGCATTGCTCCCATACATCTGCATTTTACCTAGTCTTTTTTAGGAAGCAAGACTATTGACAAAAATGCAAATTTTAGCTAATACGTTCATGTTCCGAGTTTTTTGCATGAGGTGTCAAATGTAAGGAACACTACAGTCATAAAGCTCTTCAGGTAAATCGAGACCCTTATGATCTCCTCTGCTGTGAACTCCTAATAAAGAATTGATTTTAACTTTCTTCCAGGAGAATTTGAATCCTGAATTCGTTCTCGGTATGCATGAGAGCATGCAAAATGAGATGGGTGATAGAAACAGTTACAATTAACCCTAACAGTCACCACTTTCCCCCACATGTTTTAAAAAATATGTCATGTGGAGCAGTTTGCA
>NW_007747994.1:2510-2808 GCF_000696425.1 Galeopterus variegatus
ACCTTGTACCCATTAGAGTGACACTCCAGCCCAGGCAACCATTAATCTACTTTCCATTTCTATAGATTTGCCTATTCCAGACATTTCACATGCATGATTATATAATATGTAGTCTTTCGTGACTGGCTTCTTTTACAAAGCACAACACTTTTCTGAGGTTCATCCATGTCGTAGCATGTATCAGTACTTCGTTTCTTTTTATTGCCAGATAACATTCTATTGTGTGGACATACCACGTTTTGTTTATTCACCCATCAGTTGATAGACGTTTGGGTTGTTTCCACTTTCTGGCGATGAC
>NW_007747994.1:5796-6232 GCF_000696425.1 Galeopterus variegatus
GGTGGGCACTAACCGTTGTCTGCCATACACTCTCGACTTTCTAAAGAAGAGTGAATTAGCCAGATATAGGCCCCATTGGGGTAAAGTAAATGATTTCTAAGGTAATTTTTCTAGAGAATAGTTCGAAGTCTCTAAGGTGAGCTGGAGAAACAAGATAATGTTTGTAGACAAACTCGGAGAAGGTTATGATTTCATACTCCATGTTCTTACTCAATTTTCAGGTTTGCGGCTTTGGCCCAGGCAAGGAGCAGAAAGTAGCTGCTGGGACCCATCTGATTTCAAATCTGGCTACAACTCAAGTTTCTCAACTTCACCTTCATTGTCATGAAAACTAGACACTGTTTCCTTCTGGAATTTGGGGCTTCTATTGAGATATCAAAGTTGCCTAATCTTTCCACATTAAAAAAGAAAAAACTTCCAGAATTTACTTTAGTGT
>NW_007747994.1:11871-12101 GCF_000696425.1 Galeopterus variegatus
TTCTAACCCACTAACCTCCCACCTTCATCACTGCCCTCCACAGCTACCCACCCCAGGCACATACACCCTCGTTTGGAAAACAATGTCCATCAGGATAAACTCCAATCTCCTGAACCACTGTCCACCTGCCTCTCCTGAGATCTCGTTCTCCTTGAACTTGCGGGTTGCCGTCACTCAACGCCAATTCTCATGTCCATTGTGCACGAGCTGTTGTATCTCTCTGGATTTCT
>NW_007747995.1:0-447 GCF_000696425.1 Galeopterus variegatus
GGCAGACAGGGGAGGAAGGGGTGAGATGGGAGGGCTGGGGCGAGGCGCTTACCTGGCCTCGCCGACGGGCGCCGGGGGCGGGTGCGGAGTGAACACCCCACAGTCAGACGGCGGAGGCTGCGGCTTCTTTCTGGACGCCAGATGTGGAAGGGGGTGTGCTTCCTGGGGGCCCTGGATGGGCTGGACTCCCCGGGGGCTCCCTGAGCTGGCGGCGACAGCGGCCTCTTCTTGTCCGCCTCGTCGGATTGCTCGGACGCTGGCCTCTCCGCAGCCCGGCCCTGGTGGAAGGACATACCTGGGCTCCGGCTCGCTCGCCTTTCCCAGCGCGCCGTCCGACCGCACCCCCTCGTCGCCGGTGCTGGGCCACGCAGAGGGTCCGAGGACCGGGACAGAGCGGAGCGCGAGCAGCAGCACAGCAGCCCGCGCTCTCCAGGCGGAGGCGACCGC
>NW_007747995.1:5889-6210 GCF_000696425.1 Galeopterus variegatus
GAATTCCTATCGCCATCCACTATGGGAACAGCCCTTCACTACCCTCCTGCTCTCATTAGCATGCTGATACTGTAGACTTTTGCATCAAGTCTTTGCCAATCAAAATAAAGGCCACCTGGTGGGCACAAATTCGTCTCGCTGCTGCTTCTGAGCCAGAAGCCACGAGGAACATGGTCGCCTGCAGCGGCCACGACTGGGCCCCCGGACTCTGCTACACTCCAGCTGGGTGAGACGGACCCCGGGGCTTTCCCCTCCTTGGCGTGGTGTCCAGGTACTCAAGGGGCAGCGCAGCCCGGCAGACAGCGGGAGGAAGGGGTGAGA
>NW_007747995.1:11852-12101 GCF_000696425.1 Galeopterus variegatus
AAATTTGGGAATTGGTGGTCACCTGACATGTCAGACCCAAGTGGACCGCATGCTCAAGCAGATTACCATTGAGTTTTACAGGTGAAACAATTATCTGCATTGTGGTTTTATTTAAGAGTTCTGACATCACCATGCCTTAGCTTGACCCTGGTTCTCGTCTGGTCTCCCTGATTTCCAAAAGCTTCTCCACCAAATGTTCCTGAACTGAAGAAGCAGCACAAGCCCGACGGTCAGCCTTACCATATCCTT
>NW_007747996.1:0-614 GCF_000696425.1 Galeopterus variegatus
TACCACTTGGCAACTGAGATAAAACCTATTGGCCATCCTTCATCCAGATAATTTAGGTCTATTCTTTGATCCCCTCTACATATAGCCTATCTTTTCTTTCTAAAGCCCCAACTTTTCCTTCATAGAAAATGAAAATACAAGCAGGTCCGAGGACAGTGGTGTTTACAACTAATTGATCACAACCAGTTACAGATTTCTTTGTTCCTTCTGCATTCCCACTGCTTCTCTTGACTGGAAAAAAAAAAAAGAAGAAAATGCTGCCACATTCTTCAGTTGTTTGTTCAAAATCTTAGTGCCTAGAACAGCAGCTTGTATCCTTTTTTCTACGCTGACATATCTAAGGAGTTTTACACATCAGTGATAGAGTTTCACAATTACAAAAATTCTTACACTAAATGAGATGGGAATAGGAAATAAAGGGAGGGAATGGAGACAGTCAGACCAACATGTGCCTGCCACTAAAGGAAAGATGAATTAAAACAGTAAGGAGTCACTAGTATAGATGTTTTCCAGACTTCTCAGTCTCACTAGTAGGTATAAGAACCAGCAGAGTTGGTAGATTTAGTATTAGCAAGTTTTCTCTTCTGCCATGGTTATATAATCCAAGACAGCAC
>NW_007747996.1:2508-3334 GCF_000696425.1 Galeopterus variegatus
ATATCTCCTTCATGGACCCTTTCTCATGGTTATGAGCAGAGGCTGAGTTTTTGGCTGTCTACCCACTTCCTTGGAGATTTTTCTCTAAAGCCCTGTGATGATGGAAGTGGTAAATAAAAATGATTCTAATAGGAAGGAATAAGTACAGGAAGTCTATCTTAATGACTAGTAAAACAATTCTGTAGGGAGTAATCAAGACCTCTGAAGTGAGTACTAGAAGAGGAAAAGAGNGATGTGCAGTAAAAGAACTAGAAGATACAATTAAGGAAATATCCCCCAAAGTGGGAAAAAAACCACAAAAATGAAAACAGTTAAGAAAAGATAAAAATAGAAAGTAGATGGAGGAGGGCGAATATTTGACTGGTAGAAAAGACCATAAAAGAGGGTTTTTTTCTTGTGAATATAAGAAAAGTTATAAGATTTCAGATTCCTGTGTTTTCAGATTGAAAGGGCCCCCCAAGTGACAGCACAATTAATGAGCAGGTCTATACCACAGCCATAAAAATTCACAGCACATTTACTATGAGAGTTCCAAGAGATGGGCGAGGGAGTGAGGTGGGCAGAGGAGGAGGAGGAAGCATGCACAAACAATCAGGAATTAGAATGGCATCTATTTCTCAACAGTAACACTGGAAACTAGAAAACCACAAAGCAATGATGATTAAGAGAAAATAATCTCTAATCTAGAATTCTATATTCAATCAAACCATTTATCAAGTAAAGGGTTAATAAAGGGTACAATAAAGACTTTTTCAAACATCCAACTTCTCAAAAAGTTAAGCTTCTTTGTACTCTTCCTCAGGAAGCAGCTAAGGATGTGCTTCAC
>NW_007747996.1:4740-5092 GCF_000696425.1 Galeopterus variegatus
TCAGTAGTGAAATACCCAAAGACCTGTACATATAACTTAGAAGAATGATGAACTCCCCAAACACAGATTCATAGAGAAAAACAGGCAAACAAAAAAAAAATGTGGCCAGATCTAATCCTTGACAAGCTCCCAAAACTAGGAAAAGTGTTGGTGAACCAAGCATAAGGACTAAACAATCATAGAACTAAAAGAGGATAGAGTATTTAGGCAGTTACCCATACTACATGTTTTTATGACATTAACTGGACGTAATCACATTGGTATGGCAATGATTAATCCAGGATAACATGCTTTGGATGATATGGTCTGCTATGACTAGATTGTGCTTAGGACTTAGCACTATACTAGAGAG
>NW_007747996.1:6405-9348 GCF_000696425.1 Galeopterus variegatus
CTTGTAGTTTATTCTCTCTCTATATATAAACAGATCCTCATCAAAAATGTTGACTTTTATGCAAAATTACTGACAGCCTCCAAATCACAAATGGTACTAGAATGAAGATAATGCAAATAAACAAAATTATATGTATGTACGTGGTTGTGAGTATACACACACACACACACACACACCCAACAGTGGTTGGCACATAGTAATATTCTTTGAATAGTACCACCACCAAGACCACCCAACTACCATTTAGAGGTATTAGAGACTACTGCAACTGGTTGTTTACTATCTGTTCCTTCATACATATATAATCATAAGGACTAACGTTGGGCAAATCTACAAAGATTAAAATCATGTTTTTTGTTCCCAAATGTAACATAAAAGAGAAAGAAGAAATTTTCTTGAAGTTATCAGATAAATAATACATGTGTTTAAAAAGTTATAATTCCTCAAGAATTGAAACATAGAATTACCATGTGATCCAGCAATTCCAGTCCTGATTATATACCCAAAAGAACTGAAAGCAGGTCCTCAAACAGATACTTGTACACCAATGTTCATAGCAGCATTATTTCCAATAGCCAAAAGGTGGAAGCAAACCCAACACCCATTGAGACCTGAATGAATAAACAACATGTGGTGCATACATACACTGCAATATTATTCAGACATCCAAAGGAAGGGAATTCTGGCACTGCTACAATATGGATGAATCCTGAGGACAATATTCTAAGTGAAGTAAACCAATCAGTAAAGGACAAATATTGTGTGATTCTACTTAGATAAGTTACCTAGAGTAGTCAATAGTCGTAGACAGAAAGTAGGATGGTGACTGTCAGGAGCTAGAGGGAAAGAGGGATGGGGAGTTACTGTTTAATCCATACACAGTGTCAGTTTGGGGAGATGAAAAAATTCTGGAGAGGGATGGTGGTGATACTTGTACAACAATAGGAATGTACTTAATGCTACTGAACTGTATACTTAAGCCAGACATAAAAGGCTATATTCTGTATGATCCCATATATGTGAAATGCTCAGATGGGAAATCTGTAGAGACAGAAAGTAGATTAGTAGTTGCCAGGAGCTGATGGGGTGGGAGGAAGGTGTAGTGGATTGAATTATGTCCCCCCAAAACTCCCTGAAGCTTGAATTGTGTTCCCCAAGTTTTATGTATTAGAAACTTAGCCACAACAGTGACTGTTAAGAGGGTGGGAAATTCAATTACGGTAATTGAAAGGTGGAGCCTTGAAGAGGTGATTGGATTATAGGACTGTGCAGTAGTGAATGGATTAAAAATGGTGGTCAAGGGTGTGGCTCGGAGGGCTTTAAAAGGAAAGAGAGGGTCTGTCTGTCTGTCTGTCTCTCTCTCTCTGCTTCTACCATCTTGCAGTGTGAGACCCCTGGGTCACTTTCGCCACCCTCAGAAGGACTTTGGAATTTTCTGCCTCAGAAACTGTAAGCAATAAATTTCATTTTCTTTATAAATTACCCAGTTCCAAGTATTTTGTTATAAGTAACAAAAATGGACTAATACAGAAGGGTAATGGGAAATAACTGCTAAAGTGTATGAGGTTTCTTTCTGAGGTGATGAAAATGTTCAAAAATGCCTTCCAGCCAGCCGTGGAAAAAAAAAAAGAAAATTGTATGGAATTTTTTGAAAAATGGTAAAATACTGTATTTCTTGACTGCTGACAAGTGTTATCAAAGGTAAACATCAATGATTTAAGTGGTAAATTAATGTTAATGCTTAGAAATTGTTTGCTTTTATCCCCAGGGGCATGTATACTTATATTTATGATTTTATGGCATATAAACAGAGTTCATATTTCTACTCAACTCAACTTAGAATAACTAAATACACAATTTTACCTAAAAATCCCTGTTCATATCATAAAATTAAACAAATTTAATAGTATATCATCGTTCTTCCTCAAGAATATTATGCTGCTGGGACTTCTCCCCTTAACTTACTGGAGAACCACTGCCCTACACGTAACTATATTCTCCCTTGCAATTTCAGAGGCTTCCACAGTGGCTTTTTACCTCTGAACTCAGTGATTCTTTTCTAAAGATCAGGAAAAAAAGGTAGCCACAAATTTCACTAATTATTGGTACAATGTCTCCAGTATGCTGTGACCAAGCTTCCAGCAAGTTTTTAAGATTCTATAAGCTTAGTACTTAATAGTATAATTGTAATATCAGAAAATCTTTTTATAAAATATTCAGTTAAAAAGGCTTATTATTTCTGTTTAAAAGATTTATTTATTTTGCAGATTACCTCGCCTGCTGAATCAGGATGATTAGTCTTGATTTCATTTTCCAGCCTGCACTGAATGTAATCCAGATCAGTGTCAGCTTTCTGGAACTAAAGATCAGCACAAGTAATTATTTTGTAAACCAAAAGACATATTAGTAAACATCACCCTTTATTCTTTCTTTTCACTTTACACTTTTTAGTATTTTATAATATGTGATATATTCATTTTCAAAATGTGGAAATAAAAAAGTGTATAAAACACCCATTACCCATAATACCTATGCTCTATTAAAGATTTAAAAACTAGTTAACATTTTGAAAGTCATTTCTCTATGCATCTCTCTTAGATTTTGAGCCAAAATTAAGATATTAAGTAGCCTTTGTCAAATATCAATAGAAAAACAAACAATGACTTCAAGAATTCCCTCGGGTCACTGACACTCATCTTTTAGGCAGTGTTTTTCTACAGGAAATATGGTTTTAAGTTAAAACACAGAAAAAATTTATTTCAGGGACCCTCACATTGTTTTTTACTTTTATTTGTAACCCCATTAATCAAAGAGCTACAGATATGTGCCACCAAAACTAGAGGTCTTAAAGAGTCACAAATCACACAAAAAACACTACATAGAGCAGTCTGAATAACCTGTATTTACTGAACCTGGGACCTTCATCTGCAGTAAACCTCTAAG
>NW_007747996.1:9911-10380 GCF_000696425.1 Galeopterus variegatus
GTTCAGATCCCTGTACTAATCAGCCACCAAAAAATAAGTAAAAATATCAATATTTGAAATATCATGCAGTTATGCAAAATGATGGTGTACAAGCAACGAACAACTCGAGGGTGGGTTTTCACTTTTTACTTTTTGTATTGCAACAGTATTTGTAATAAGCAGTTATTATTTTTGTAGTCTTCTTAAAGGTCATTAGTTTTTAATTTCTTTATTTTAATTGACACATTGAAATTGTACATACTTATGGGATACAGACTGATGTTTTGATATGTATGTATGTTGTACAATGACTGGGTAAGGGTAGTTAGTGTATACACCAACTCATGCATTTATCATTTCTTTACTGGAGAACATTCAAAAGCCTCTCTTCTCACTATTTTGTAATATTCGATACTTTGCTGTTAACCGTAGTCATCTTATTGTGCAACAGAACACCAGAACTTAATCCTACTATCTAATTATAATTTTG
>NW_007747996.1:11887-12099 GCF_000696425.1 Galeopterus variegatus
GATTCTATTTCTGATTTTTGGAGGAACCTCCATACTGTTTTCCATAATGGCTATACTAGTTCACACTCCCACCAATAATAGTGAACAAATGTCCCCTTTTCTCCACATCCTCACTAACACTTGTTTTCTAACGATCATTAATTTTTTTGACTGTTTTTTGGTGGTTGGGTTGTAGGGGGACCCAAACCCTTGACCTTGGTATTATCAGCACC
>NW_007747997.1:0-1912 GCF_000696425.1 Galeopterus variegatus
ATTAATCAAAGCAAAGTAAAATAAAGCAAACCAACCAACCAACAAAAACATAATGCTATACGTTGAATTTTCAACTTATAGATTACTTGGATTTATCAGTGTTACATTTATATCCTGATAGGCATGCCTCTCTATCTAACACTTCTGAAAGAAATAACGGGCTCATACACTTTATAAAAATTGCTATGATGTACAGGGAGTTAAATGATTAATACAGAATCAATATCACTACCAAAGAGTTTACCTGATTTATCTCATGATCGACATGGGAAAACCATTTTAATGTTATGACTCAGCAGTTCATGGGAAAACCATTTTAAAGTTATGACTTAGCAGTCGTCAAGATGTAAACCTCTTACAGAATGATTTCCCAGGCAGGAATTAACTTACTTATGCTGCATAAACAGGTAAGAAAGAAAATGTTGGTACAAGTTTGCCCAAGGATGTGCCTCAAATGTACCAAGTGTGTTTTTCAAGCCACTCCCCTCATAATTTTTTCCAACCGTTGTTGCAGAACACAAATGATGCAGTCAGCAAAATATTGAACAGCATACTACTGCCCCAGATAAATTGTGAGTGTGAAATGGTTAAGTGAAGTCATTTTACCAAAACTTTTTTGGAAGTATCTAAACTGCCAAGTAAAGTATGGAGAGTGTTGTAGCCATTTACATTTACAGCTACACGGTTTTCTGTCTCTTAGAGAGAGTCCCTCAAGACTTTGACCACTGAAGGTCACCTCCTTCCCCAGCAAGAGCCCTATCTACCTCCAAAGTCCTTACCTCATAAACAATGGGACTTATTGAGGTATCTCAACTGATTAGCTTAAATAAAGGCTGAGGAAATTCTAATTGAAAATCACCAGGCTGAAGCAAATTGCCCAGGGTTCTGGAAAACTAAATATGGCCTTTGTTAAAAATTTTTCAGAAGCCTGATCAAGTAGAATTTGACCCTATTACAATAAAGATCCTTTGCATCTTGTTTGGTATAATCATTAGCGTACCACACTCCTATACATACACATGAACACTTTCTCCCTTCACCATTATCTCTGCCTGGAGAGTCCTTGCTCATCCTCCAGGTTGAGTGTAAATGCTTCCTCCCCGTCTGAATAACTTTTCTTTACTACCTTACTTAGAAAATATTTGCACTGCTTCTTCCCAACCTTAGCACCCTGTTTGTTTGTTTGTTCCCATGGCTCCTGTCTGAATATGTTACTTTAAAAATGTTTCTTTATGAGTTTATGACTTTCTCTGCCACAGCTAAAACTTGGTGAATGCAGGACCATTTCTCATGTTTTGGTTTGTTAAATATTTGGAATCTAGCACATCTATGTAAGGCACAGAGGAGGAGATAAATTAATATTTGTTGAATAAATAAATGCATTAAAAATACATTCTTCATAAAGTCTCCTTTAACCCTTTCTTGTAGAAGGACCTTCTCTTATCTCTAAGTAGTAATAAAACCACCAGATTCTGGTTGCAAGTAAAAGCAACCAAACACAAATAAAGTCCGGAACAGAAATGATTAACTCATACAATAAAAGTCCACAGACTGACCTTCAGAAATTGCAGGAACCAGGCTTTAGGAATGGTGTCAGGATCCCAGAATTACTACTTTTTTCTTCATCTTTCAGTTCAGTTTCCCACTAAGTCAGCTTTAATTTCAGGAAAATACTCTATATGAAGGAAATAGGTTTCTAGCATATCCGGACCTGTATTCAACCAGTTTAGCAGCAACAGAAAGAAACCATCTTCCCTTTTACCATAGTGAATGACCCATCAAGGAGTCTAATTAGTCATTCTTGGATTAATCTGTGAAGCTAAGGGAATGAAGACATTAGCCAAACCTGATTCATTGTCCAATTTATCATGCAGCACCCGACACCCAAAGCCGTCTTAGGACTATTTTTTTT
>NW_007747997.1:5595-12098 GCF_000696425.1 Galeopterus variegatus
CAGGGGCTGAGAGGTTGAGAGGGTGCATAGTAGGAAAAAGGAGTAGAGGGTAACCTCATCATGGGTGTAATTGCAGAGGGCACCCTGCCAGGCTAATTCAGTTACCCACTCAAGGATGTCTTCAACACTGGAGATGGCAGGTCGGGAGCAGTCTTGGAGCAGCTCCTGTGTGAAGGACGTGAAGTGGGCCTGCAGGAGTGAGAGGATAATCACCAGGGGGAAGATCAACCTTCTTCTAGGATTGGGGGATGAGTGGAGGTCCTGCAGATTTTTAATTTTGTGGGCCTTAAATTGGACAAAGTGTAAGGAGGTGTTGGGTTGGGGGTTGAGCAGGTAGTCCTCTCTGGAATATAAGTGCTGAAGAAGGCATAGTAGGGGTTCATAGAATTATGGAAATCTAAAAGGATTTGCTCAGCTTGTGTGCTATGGAGGACATAGTGACTGGAGAGAGTATACCAGTTGTCCTTCCTCTGTGCTCCCAACTGTTGGAAGTGTTGTATTTCTTGGGGTGTGTATTGGGGTAAGGGTGTAGCTTCAGGAAGTATCTTGATAAGATGTCTGTCTTTTATAGGCCCTCTTTCAGTAGCCACGTATCCTCTCTCCTTCCATATGGCCGCAAAGGAGTGTAGGATGTGGTAAACATACTTAGAGTCAGTGTATGTATTGACTCATTTGTTACTTGCCAGAGTGAGAGCGTGGATGAGGGCAATGAGTTCAGCCTGTTGGGAAGTGGTGTTGCGGGGGAGGGGGGCAGCCTCAATAGTTTGTGTTAGATTTACTCTGGCATAACCCGCCCTGGGGGCAGGCATGGAGGTGGCACCCCCATCTATGAACCATGTAATGGGATGTGGGGAGATGTGTGCAAAGGGATTGAGAAAGAGGTCTAAAGCCTCCATGCAGTTATGTTCTAAGGGTCTTGAGTGTTTTTGGATAAGAGTGGCTGGACTTAAGGGAGGGCAAGGTTTAAAGGAGAACTGGGAATTTTCCATGAAGGTAAGGTGGATAAGTTGTAGGTGGGAAGGGGAGAGAATTGACATGGCCTTGTGGCTGAGAAGGTCTTGAAAATGATGGAGGGAACAAATGACTCTTTGTTGTCCAAAAGTTAGTTTAGAGCTTTCTTGTGCTAAAAGGGTGGCTGCCATCAAGACTTGTAAACAGAGATCCCATCCTGGAGCTGTGGTTTCCAATTGTTTGGAAAGGTATGCAACAGGGGAGAAGATATCTCCTGCCTCTTGTCCCAAAACTCCAACTGCCAATCCCTGGGTTTAACTGATGTACAGGACAAACAGATGGGATAAGTTTGGGAGAGAAAGAGCTGGGGTTGTGAAGAAAGCAGCTTTTAATTCCTGGAAGGGAGAATGAATGGGCTTTGTGGGGTAAAAGGAATGACAGGATCCCATTTGGCTGCTTCATAAAGTGGTTTTGCTAGCACACCAAAGTTGGAAATCCACACGTGGAGATATCCTGCAAGGCCCAAGAAAGAAAGGATTTCACCCTTTGTGGTAGAAGGAAGTTCAGAAATTAGACTCTTGTGATCCACCATTATTTCTCTGGTGTTGGGGGTGAGGTGGGCTCACAAATAGGTAACTGAAGGAGAAGAAATTTAGGCCTTTCTGGGGGACACTCAATATCCCCTGGAGGCCAGGAAATTAAGGAGAGCAACAGTGTGGGCCTGTGAATCCTCATAGGAGAGGCTGCAAAGGTCATCCACATATTGTATTAAAGTGCTAGAGGTTGGAGGAAGTTCAGATAAGTCTTGAGCTAAGGCCTGGCCAAAGAAGTGGGGGCTATCCCAAAACCTCTGAGGTAGTACTGTCCAGGTGAGTGGTTGGCAATGACATGTATCGGATCAGTCCAGGTGTAGGCAAACAGGTTTTGAAAGGAAAGGTGTAGGGGATAGAAAAAAGGCATCCTTGAGGTCAAGTACAGAAATGGGTTGTTGTTGGTTGTGGATAGAAGAATATAGGGGTTAGAAACGATTGGAGTTATGGGTAAAATGGCCACATTAATGGCCCTGAGGTCTTGAATTAAATGGTATGAGCCATTAAGCTTTACATCCAGAAGGATGGGTGTATTAATAGGCAAGTGGGTAGGCCATTAGAGAATAGAAGAAAGGAGTTTGTGTACAACTGGTTTTAAGCCTGTTAGGTGTTTGTTAGCAATGGGGTATTATGGTACGTTAGGGAACAGAGAGGGGTTCTACAATTTAACAAGGATAGGAGAATGGTGCATACCAATGGAGGGAGAAGAAGTGTCCCATACCAGGGATTAACCTTGTCTGAGGGGGAAGGGAAGGTGGAAGTCTCAGGGACCAGGTCTGGGGTGGCCTGTAGCAGGAGTATTGTAGCTGGAGTTAAAGTATTTAGGGTAAGGGTAGCTTTGAATTTGGAAAGGATGTCCTGTCCCAGTAAGGGGGCTGGGCATTGAGGCCTTATTAAAAATTTGTGTGTGAATTGGGTGCAATGTAGTGTGCAGGAATGGGGTGAGTGATCCATGGATGGTATTCTGATCCCGTGACCCCTACTATTGTGATAGAGGATGGGGTTGTTGGTCCTGCTGATTTAGGAAGGGTCAAGTAAGTGGCCCCTGTATTGATGACAAAAGAGATCGGCTTACCTGCTATTAGGTGCGTTACCCTGGACTCAAATGTGGTGATCTGCATGGGGGCCCCAAGACCTGGGCATCATCAGTCCTCCTCTTGGGTGAAGCCAAGAAGCTCCAGTAGAGATGGCCATGGAGCTAAATGTTGTGGGTTAGTGACTGGGCCACTCCCTCTCTGGCGAGTGGCACAGTCAACTCCCCAGTGACCTGGCTGTCTGCAGTGAGGACAGGGCCTGGGAGGGGGCCAAGGGTTACAACAGGCCCATGCCCAGTGGCCCAGTTGACCATATTTGAAGCAATTCCTGGGGTCTTGCCTCTTGAGGCAGCCAGCTTTGGGGTATGTGAGCCACAGATGGCATTAGCCACTAGCTGGTATTTGGCCTGATCTCTTTTGTAATGATCCTTTTTCTCCTCCTTCTCCCTATTGTTAAAAACCTTGAAAGCAGCATTGAGGAGGTCTCTTTGGGTCGTATTTGGACCATCCTCAAGTTTTTTAGGTTTTATTGAATATCAGGGGTTGATTGGGTAATGAAATGAGAGGATAAGACAGCCATGCCTGTAGCGGAGTTTGGTTCTATATGTGTGTATTTATGTAAAGCCTCAGAGAGGCAGGTTAGTATTCACTGGGATTTTTAGTGTATCTTTGTGTGATTTCTCTAAGCTTGTCATAACTGACTGACTTGTGAGTAGCCTTTTGAAGACCGTGAAGTAAGTGTGTGATCATGTTATCCCAGAGATCCTGGTCCCCATGGCCAGCCTGGTAGTCCCAATTTGTGTCCATGCAAGGGATGGCAATGGCTCCCACAGGCCACCTATTAATTTGAGCATGCACCTTGTCTGCCTGCTATTGGGCCATTATCCAGACCTGCTCCCTGTCTTCAGGGGACAAAGTAGTAGTGAGAATCATAGAAATATCATGTCAGGTGAGATCATAAGACTGGGCGAGATATCTGAATTCCTTAAGATTTGTGTCTGGGTTGGACTGGAAAGATCCCAGTTGTTTTTTGATTTGGGAGAGATGAGAAAGAGAAAAGGGGATATGGACCCAGACAATTCCTTCCACCCCAGGCACTTCATGGAGGTGGTATAAAGGAGCTGGAGCTGAGGCAGCATTGTCACCTGATGAAGGGAAAGAAGGAGAAGGGTTGGGTGGCTGAGGATGAGCATCTCGAGACCAGGTGCAGGGAAGACAGGGAAAAGGTGAAGGGGCTGGTGAAGGATCTGGAGCATAAGGAGGTGGTCAGGGAGCAGAGTAATCTGATGGATCAAAAGATTGATCCGAGTCCAGAAGGAGAGGTGGGGGATGAGCTAGGAGAATTTGAGACGTAGGAAGTTTTGACAGAGAGAAGGATGCATTCAGAGATAGAAGAAGGCTTGAACATAAGGAATCTCTCCAGTCTTGCTGTTTCAGTGACAAAAATTGTCTAAATCTCTAAGAGTATCTAACTTGAGTGTACCATCTTGTGGCCACTGGGATCCATTGTCTAGTTTGTACTTAGGCCAAACCTGATTATAGTAGAAAACAAGGCATTCAGGTTTTAATGTCTCCCTGGAGGCTGAGAGATTGTCCAGGAGACAACCCAGAGGTGTAGGTCATGGATTACAGTAGAAAATAAGATATTTAGGTTTAATGTCTCCCTGGAGGCCAAGGGGTCAACTGGCCAGGAGACAGCCCAAGGGTGTGGAGCTTGTGGGTTTAGATTGTTAGGATCCCATTTAAAGGGTGAGAAAGGAGGTGATCAGGCCCAGTAGAAGAAGGGTAACACCAAGGAGCATCCTCTTTGGTGTGTGTCTTCTTTTCTACAAAGGAGCCACTGACTGGCTAGAGGAACATCCTCCAATAGCTGGGGCGCATGAGAGGGGTTCCCTCAATCAGGCATCTGGGCTTCAGAAAGTAGAAAGAGAGGAGTCAGGGGAATCAATGGAGGTAGGACTGACCCACTGACTCTCCCTGATTTGAGGCTGATATTGGATGCATTGGTCTGAAATGGCAAAAAGAGAGTGTCCCGGAGGTACACAGTTAAGCAGATCTGGGAAGGGCAGCCAGGGGGCCAATCAACCCAAGGGAGGGGACTGCCTGAAGGTCCTGGCCAGGACCTTTCCTGGGTTTCGACACCATAATGAAAGAAAGTGAGGCAAAACGCCAAGTACCGATCAAGCTTTGTTAAAGGAAATGAATCTGCCAGGCTGCACTCAAAATGGAGGGCAGCATGAGGCCTGTGGGTGGGAGGGCTTATATAGACTGCAGGGCCCCAAGGGCTGGCTGAAGCAATCAAGGAGGGGCATTGTGAGGGAGGGGCATTGCACCCATGTGGAAGCACAAAGAGTTTCTATTTCACAGAAGTCACATGGCTTCTTGTAAAGGGAAGGGGGTTAGGGTTGGGGGCCATTTTGTGCTTGGCCTTGCCTAAATTGGCACTGGTTATGTTCACGATCTATCAGGGAGCATTATCCAAAACCAGTTAAATTATAAATCTCAGAACAGCATGAAAAACTTATTTACTCCCCAATTGATTCTTAGGAGAGATGGTTAATGCAGTTATGTGTAAGAATCCAGAACTATAAGAAATTTCTTCAAAACCATAATTTCATCATCCAGGTTTGATCATTTAGTTTCTATAACTACTATTTCAATTTTAAAAACATTTTAAAAATATTTTTCATAGCAAGTTGATTCCAAAATTTACAGGAAAATATAATAAGCAGGTATGAACAATATTTTTAAGATTAAAATATTAAATAGCATCAGTGAAAGAATTCATGCACTACCAGCTGTCAAAAGATTCCTTAAACACTGTCAAAAATATTTTGTTCACTTCTTTAGGTCATTTTATTTCTTTATAATTTTGTCGTTTTATAATCCCTCCCATCCAAAGATGAGGCATTTGTATGTTTTGACTGTGATTGAATTGGCCCCAAGTCAATGAGTATTATACTTTGGTTTTGGTATTAGTATGTTCTGGTGTTTAGCTTTGTGACAGAAAGCCTGGCAGTGTATAGCTATTAGGCTACTGGAAAAGAAGTGAGTATGTAATGAATTCAGTGCAAAGAGGAGGGAAGAGTCAAGATAACTGCTGAGAACTCGGGCCAGTCCCCAATCACACAATTAAACTATCTGTATGCAACCTCTGTATTGTCATTTAAACCATTCTGAATTGGATATTCTATCACTTGAAACAAAATACATTGATATATCTTATACATAGCACATATAAAAATTGAAGCGATGTGGTCTAGGTAAAATAACCTTAAAAAAATAGTTGAGTAGAATAAAACAGAGCCCAGAAACCAGCCAAAGAAGCCATAAAAGAACTTAAAAAAATAAAGAGAAGTTAAAAGGAAACTACTCAAGAAGATTGGGAAATAAATGTTTTCTAATGTTTTCTCTTCTACTAAAATATTTCATAGAATCAGTAAAGGTAAAACATTTCCAAATGTATTCTGTGATGGCAGCATAATGCCCATTTCAAAAGAAGAATATCACGGGCCACAAAAATTAACTATGAAGATACTACAGTTAAATTATTTATTAAAAGATTTAAAAGGGCTGGCCCAGTGGCGCACTGCTACAGTGCGCTGCTTGGGAGTGTGGCGGCGCTCCCGCCGAGGGTTCGGATCCCACATACAGACTGGTTCCCGCTCACTGGCTGAGCGAGGTGTGGGCGCGACACCGAGGGTTGCGATCCCGTTGCCGGACATGAAAAAAGACAAAAAGGGAAAAAAAAAAAAAAAGATTTAAAGTAAAACATAGGCAAGAAAAATAGAGATATGTAATTGGAATAATCTGTAATAGAATTAATTCCATATCTCTGCTCTACTTTAACTACAATTAAATGTTCACATAAAATGAAAATGCAGAGTGTCTGTATATGGTATTACATAATTCCATGTTTATAAAAATA
>NW_007747998.1:0-12098 GCF_000696425.1 Galeopterus variegatus
GAGTCCCACTGTGGCTCTAGCAAACCCTTCCAGACCCATGCACTGCAGTTGGGAAACTATGAAGTTCCTGTATGCCTCTCTCAGGGTCACAGAGTCCCATCTGCAGCTTCAATGAGCCCATGCATGGCTAGCTGTTCCAACTGGGGAGATGCAGAGGGATCAGCATCTCTCTTAGGGGTACAACGGTCTGCCCATAACCCCAGTGACTTTGCACAGGGCAGCCCACTCCAGCTGAGGAGATGCAGAGTGAACTAGTATCTCTCTTGAGGGCACAGAGTCCCACCCACAACTTCAGAAACCTTATGCAAAATGGTCACTTCAGCTGTGAAGTTGCAGAGTGACCCAGCATTTCTCTTGGGAGTGCAGGGTCTTGCCCTAAATTGCAATGAGCTCACTTAGAGTGTCCCACTCCAACAGTGGTGATGCAGAGCAACCCACTGTCTCTCTTGAGGGTATAGTGCTCTGCCCATGATCCCAGTGACCTCACCCAGAATGGCCCACTTCAGTAGTGAAGCTATAGATACCCCAGCATCTCTCTTGGAAGCAGAGACACCCACTCATGACTAGAGCTTTCTTGCCCAGAGTGGCCAGCCTCAGCTGAGAAGCTTCAGAGTGCCCCAACTCCTCCTTTAAGGAGTACAGGCCCAACCTGAAGTCCCAGTGACCCCACTCAGAGTTTCCATCTTCAGCTGAGGAGCAGCTGAGCAACTCATTGTCTCCATCAAGGTCCAAAGTCCTAACCTCAACCCCAGCAATCCCACCCAGCGGTCACCTATTTAAGCAGAGGAGTTTCAGAATATCTCAGTGCATCCAACAGGGGCACAGGATCCTAACCAGGGCACCAGTGAGCCCACCCAGAGTTGCCCAATCCAGCTAAGGAGTCTCAGAGCAGCCCAACACTTCTCCCAAGAGCTCAAGACCTCATCCACAAACCCAGCCCAGTGTCACTCACTTCAGCAAGAAGCTACCAAGTTCCCCAGCACCTAGCCCACGGAGGCACTCACAGGCAATTCTGGCGTTGAATGCAGTAAAGGAAATCACACAGAGACTGCACTATTGCATTCACTTGGAGCCAAATCTAAAATGCCCTAACAGACTGACACTATAGAACATGTCTACAGGAAAGGCTACTCCAGCGTACTGGAAGAAGCAATTCTTCTACCAGATGCCCAGACATCAATGTAAGGATAAAAGAAATATGAAAAGACAGAGAAACATGACACCCCCCAAAGGAATGTAATAACTCTCCAGTACCAGACCCCAAAGAAAACATATGTAATGCCTGAAAAGGAATTCCAAATAATATTCTTAAGGAAACTCAAGGAAATTAAAAAAAATGCTCATAGGCAACACAACAAAATGAGTCAAACAATTAAGGATCTGAAGGAGAAATTCAACAAAGAATTAGATATCATAAAAAAGAACTAAGCACAAATCTTGGAACTGAAGATTTCATTCAATAATAATAATAATAATAATAATAATAATAATAATAATAGTAATAATAAAAATAAAATACAACTGAGGGCTTAAGCAGCAGGCTACATCAATCAGAAGAAAGAATTCATGAACTTGAAGGCAGACTTTTTGAAATGACCCAGTAAAACAAAACAAAAAAAAAGAATTTTTTAAAATGAGGAAAACCTGTAAGATCTATGGGACAACTTTAACTGTAGAAACACCCCAATTGTGGGTGTTCCTGAAGGGGAAGAGAAGAAAACAATACATTGAAAATGTAGTTAACAATATGATAGTTTTAAACTTCCCAAATATTGGGAGAGATATAGATTTCCAGAAACAAGAGGCTCAAAGGCTCAAAGACCCCCAAACAGATTTAATGCAAAAAATCCTCTCCAAGACACACTGTAGTCAAATTGTCAAAAGTCAAAGACAAAGAAAGAATTCTAAAAACAGCAAGAGAATAGCATTACCTATAATAAAATCCCCATCAGAGTAACACCAGATTTCTCAGCAGAAACCTTATAGGAGACGGGAGAGTGTAATGATATATTCAAAGTGCTGAATGAAAAAAATTGCCAGACAAGAATACTATGTCCAGTAAAGCTATCCTTCAGAAATGAAGAATAAATAGTGTCTTTCCCTGACAAACAAAAACTGCAGGAATTCACCACGACGAGACCAAACCTACAAGAAATTCTGAGAGGAGTCCCACAACTGAAAGCAATAGAATAACTACTATCATGGTAACATGTAAAAGAATAAAAGTTACTGGTAAAGCATATATGCAAGAGAAATAGAGAAAGAAAATATATACATGATTAAAAAACACCACTTAAAAGAAAAGGCAAACAATAGAAGGGAAAGAAGGAACAAAAGGTATATATATCTAAAATTATAAAATATTGGGAGTAAGGCAATACCTTTCAATAACAACCTTGAACGTCAGTGGATTAAATTCTCCATTTTAAAGATATAGACTGGCCGAATGGATTAAAAAAGTCAACCCAACTATACGCTGTCTCTAAGAAATTCACTTTGCCTGTAAAAACCCACAGAGACTAATAGTTAAGGGATAGAAAAAGATAATTCATGAAAATGGAAACCCAAAATGATCAGGAGTAGCTATACTTATGTCAGATAAAATAGACTTTTTAACCAAAAACGTTAAAAAGTGACAAAGAAGGACATTATGTAATAATATAGGGATCAAATTAGCAAGAGGATATAATCATAAGTATATATGCCCCCAACATTGGCACACCCAAATACATAAAGCAAATATCATTGAATCTAAAGGGAGAAATAGACCTCAAACACTAGCGCCAGCACCTTTCTCTTCTTTAGGGAACCCTGACACACTCCTCTGTCTCCGTCCTGGGCCCCATCCCCACCGGAATGACCACTCTGTGTTCTTGAAGACAGAGTGGGTGCTGTCTGCTCTGTGCATTGCCCACCCCATGAATATCCAGTGAATGAGGAACGGAGGGAGGCATCCTCTCATCCAGCCATCCCAGGACTCAGAAAACCTCAAACTTCAGCTCACACACTAACTTGCTGCCCAAATCTCTGTGTCAAAATGTGGATCTCCTCTTCCCACTGACACTGATCTCTTGAGCCCTGACCACTCACTGAGTCCCCTAGCACCAGCTGAGCATCCGGTTCCAGCCATATTTATGAGCAGAATGGTCTCCATACCTCCTGTTCTGGGTGTCAGGATAGGGTCTGGGGTTGTGAGGGGGGCTGGGCCCCATCTTCGGCTCTTCTTGACTTCTTTTCTCCTGCAGGAAAGCCCCCAGCCCTGTAGCAGTAATCACAAGATGTGCAGGAGCCAGATTTCTGCCAGCCCCTCCCCATCCACAGGCCCCCACACTCCACACACGGTTCAGTGGAGACAGGAGCCCCTCCATCTGCACCCACACCCCACTTACTATTTCAGATGGTCCTGGGGTCCACTGTCCTTGTTAGAATCACGGAAGATGTATTTGCATGTAGAGGAGGGCAGAAGGATGTCACATTTATTGTACTGTGGGCACTACCAGCTTCTCATGTCTACTCTGGATGTCTGACTTCCCCACTAAAATGAAAGCCCAGGAGGGCAGGGAATATAGTCTGCTCTGTTTATAGGCAGTGCTTAGAACAGTGCCTGCACATGGTGTAGCTCCCTACGTATTTGTTGAAGGAACGAACCCCAATCAACTCCTTCCAAGATAAGTGGGTGGGCCTGGGGTCCCTCGACCAGCCCCCAGGGCTCCCTGCCCTGAATACACCCAGAATCCTGTAGATAGAATCTCAAGTTTCCTTTATAAGTATGAAAACAGCTAAACCCAAGTTCACAAGGTCAGTGAGTGTGTGACAAAGACTTCCTCAAGGGGAGGAAAATCATGACCGAGGACAACTGCAGCTCCTCCAGCAGATCTTTCCATAAGGCCAGGCACAGGATATGCTCTTCCCTTGGAGGATCCCACTTGTGCTTGTTCCTGCTACCACCTCACTGATCAGAGGAGTAAATTGGGGCTCAGAGAGGTGTGGTGACATTCTCAAGACTCACACATGGGAGGTGGCTGAGTAACACTGTATGGTGGAGGGGCAGAATGCTCACCTCTGGAACAGCAGGTCCAGCACCTGTTGGGTAGTGGTGAAGGCTCAGTAGGTGAACAGGGCATAGGAGTGACATAGGTGAACAGGACATATGGACATAGGAGTGGTCACCACCCAAGAAGGTGGGCAACAGGTGTTCTGCTAGCATCTGCACTGTGTCTGCCTGGATGGTCTACACTATGTGAATCTCATCTGGGTTCAGGGAAGACTCATTTTCACTCTAGGGTGGGACAGAGGAGAGACATACAGTCAGTGGCACCACCATGAACCACCAGGAGGGGCAGGAGCTGGAGCTCACATCAAACTGCACAGCCTGAGAGGCTGCTGTTCAGATGGAGGACATGAGTGCTCCCAAGAGAAATATTGTTCTTTATGTGAAAATTAGAATTTGGAAGGGATACAATTTAGCAGGAAATAAGTTAAAATATTGGTACTTCAGGTCAGTTTGTTATCTGAGAAATAATAGTACCTCTCTGTGTTGAGGGGATTATCTACTGAGTCCTGATCAACATCTGTGAGAACACAGAGGCTTATCCTGCCTTGGGAGGGGTCAGTATATTAGGGCACATAGGACATTCACTTCAGACTGGTGAAATGACCACAGAAAGGAAACGTAACAAGGTTGCAGAGCAGTGAGGAGGTGATAGCTGTTGTAACCAGCCTCCCTTCTGGGATGTTGTGCATCCCGGTGAGGCTCCAGTTCCAGAGTTGGAGAGCCATGGGATGTGTTCCTTGAGACAGCAAATTGCAGAGTAAAGGACAGAACAGCATGAGCCCCTGTTCTTTCTGGGTGAAAACAGCCCTATTCATAACCATGTGTAAGACTTGCAGAATTTGTGATAGGACAGTCAGATAAGCTGCTCCATGGACACTTGGAGCAAGAGTTAAAGAAAACAAGGTAAAATTGCAAAATGCAAAAATAATTTGGACCTAAGCTGAAGTGAAATAGTATCAGATTCTGTTTTCTGACATTTATAGAAATATGCAAACAATGACTTTGCGCCTCGCCAAGTCAGGGGCTGGGAAGTGAGGGTGGGGTTGAAAAAGGAAGTGGGGTCCAGATTCCTTTGGGAGCAGAAGTCTGGGGCCCTTAAGCTGCAAAGCCTCGGGAGCAAGGGGGTGAGTGTGGCCTATGGGCCCTGAGGCCCTCTCTGGCCTTTTTTGGGCCCTGGAATGGAGTCTCCTCTGTGCCCTCCCTCACCCCAGCAAGCACTGGCTCTTGCTGGTAGCATGAGGCCCCTCCTTTGTGTGAATAGTGATGCAGTAGAGGGCCCTGTTGATTAGGCCAATCTCCTGTGTAGAGCTCTGTATGAAGAGTGCCCACAGCCAGCAGGAAGCATCAGAGCCCAGCCTGGCCATTGTTCAAGCTGCTTCCACCCCACATGACCTTCTGTTCCCCAGACCACACACATCTGGTATCATAGACTTCCCCCCAGGGAGGACATGAGATGACAGTCTGTGGTTTCAGGATTAACATCCAGGATGGAGAGACCTACCCCAGCAGTACCCTGTTCACCCTCCAGCCATGACCTGAGATGAGAACATGACAGGACCACGAGGTTTACAACCACCCACCCTTTGCTCTTGTCCAGGGTGGGTCCTGCCTTCATGTCCCCAATGTCCCCCACATTCAGGAGGAGGGTGTATGTGTGGCTGCTTGGGGAGGCTCACTGTGCCACACTGGCTACCTTTAGGGACCTCCTGGCAAATGGCCAGGGGCATCAAAGGTGAGGGCTGAACTAATGTGTGAAGCATTAGAAAAGCCTCTCACTCAGGGCTTCCTGAGGCTACAGCCCTGGGAAGTCAGGATACAACAAGAGAACATCTTGCTCTCAAGCATTTCTGGTTAAGCAAGCTGGGGAAGGGGCTGTCTGTAGAATGTGGATGCCTGGTTACTGGGTTCTGAGTTCTCTTGGGGTCTATGGGCAAGGAAATGAGACCACTTCCTGGTATGCCCCTTCCTGAGCCCCTCTTCTGAGTAGAAGACTGCAAATGTCCCTCTGGGCATTTGCTCACCCTCCCACCCCATGACCTCTCTATTGTACACACTTACACTGGCACTGCCTAACTACAGCCCCTGTAGAAGTCCTGGGTGCAGCCAGGACCACAGCTTTGAGGAGGCACATCTAGGTTCCCCCTAAATCTCCTTTTTCTTTACCACTTCCGTGACCCTGCACAAGCTGCTGTGTCTCTCAGAACCTCCCCAGAGTCCCCTCCTGCACAGTGGGTATCATTCTAGCATCAACTTCCTAGGGATGTCATTAGGCATGTGTGAGATAACACTTATAGAACCTACAGGCTGGTGTCACATGGAGCTAATGAACAAACCTGGGGATGAAATCCATGAAGGTGTGCAATGTAACATGGAATACAGCTAAAAACAGGCCTGGGGTCCTGCCATGTAATTTTGTTAATGTCACTTTCCCTCTTGGACTCAATTCCACGTCTGCACCTTTACAGGGTTAAAATGTCATGAATTCAGATATCGTTTTCCTCCATAAAACTTCACAATAGCCTCATGTTTGTTTAAATTCAGACTCAAGTGCCACATCTGGGCCTATGTAGTGGGGGCCTTCTAGATGTCTATAAGCGACCCCCAGTACCTGGTACACACATTCTGTGTCATCCCCTGCACTAGAGTGTGGACTGCACCAAGTGACTCACTTCTAACCAATAGAATACCAAAAGTGATAAGATGTCACTTTCAAGACTTCCTTGTAAAATACCTGTGACAAAGGTCCTGTGTGCTCTATCCCCTGCTCTCTCTATTCTCTCTCGTTTCCTCTCTTAGATCCCTTGCTCAGGGCAAGCACCTGTTGTGTTATGTGCTACCCTATGCAAAGGCTCATGTGGCTTAGGACCTACAGAAGGTTATGGACCAAGTCTAAACAAAATCTTACCAATAACCATGGAAGTGAGCCTCAGGTGAGACCACAGCCCCATCACTGTGATACACATCATGGTAGAAGCTTCTAGCTGCCTCCTGCTAGATTCCTGGTCCATAGACACAGTGAGATAATAAATGTTTGTTGCTGTTAGCAACTAAGTTTTGGATAATGTTTTCACACAGCAATAGATCACCAACACCATATACCAGGCCCCAGAATCTGCCCTTGCTTTTCTCTGTTTCTCTTTTCCTGTCCTCTCAAGCCCTCTCCAGCCACCCTGGCCACCTTTCGAACCTCCTCTCTGACTAAACTCACTTCTGCATTAAAATCTCTGCATAGTGACAACTTCCCTGGCAGACTGTTTCTAGACTTGTGCACTGATGGTTCCCACTTCTCATTCTGTTCCTAGCACAAATGTCATCTCAGGGAGGCCTTTCAGATCCCCCATGTGCTGATCCCAGCCCTGCCTCGCAGCATCATGCTTCTTTGATTTTCTGTTCATGTTTATTTTTGTGGTTTTTCCCTCTAGACTGTGAGCTCCTAGAGGGCAGAAACCTTGTCTGTCTTTTTCATTGAGGCCCCAGGCCTAACTCAGCCTCTGGAGCTAGGAAAGTACTCAGAGCATATTTATTGGATGGTTAAATGAGAAGATGTCAGAGCCCTTCATCCCAAGTTCCTTCCACTGACTAGCTTGTGTTCGATACACCATTTTCTTTACACCAGAAATACATAGCTGTGATGCAGACCAGTTGGTCTTAATACTTTCCTAGCCTATAGCCTGCTGGTCCCATGAGATAGTAACCATCTCTATTTTCTACCCTCAGGAATCCAGGGCCTAATTCAGGTGCCCAATAAATGCTCCCTGAAATACTGCACCTGAGAAGAGTTTATGATTTTATTACCTGATATTCTGCCTACACAGGTCATCACTCTGCATTATGCCATAATCCTCAGTATTCCTCACCTGACTGTCAGCAACCCAGGAGCAGAGTCTACATCTTGGTTCTGCCCATATCACAGGCCCCTAGCCCACAGCCTGGCAAAGAATAGGTGCCAAGTACTGATGAATGAATCATCTTGGCATATGTAGTCTGGTAAGATAAATACTACTGTATTTAAAATTGGGACTCCCCTAAAACAGCCCAGATAGGCAGTCACCATGAACATGCTGCTTCATAACCTGCCAGGCACTTTAATTCTGATTGTCTTCCCACAGCCTCTCCCAGTCAGTGGTCGCATGACATCTTAGCTAGAGGATGATTACAAATTCCTGACAAATTAATAGAAAATTGTGGTTTATTTGTCTTGCATGGTGGAAAAATGTAATATCATGACAAAAAATATAATCTACAAAATTCTGGTACAAATGACAAAGAATTAATCTTAACAATGTGACCATTTACATATACATACACACATACTTTTCTTTCATGTTTAGGACTATCATTTAAAAATATAGAATTTCAGGTAAAGCTTAGTCTGCATTTTTAGGAGTAGCTCAAAGGAGAATGTTCTGTTATTCATTTGTTTGCTTTTAAAAATGCTTTTTAAGAAAAGTCCAGGACCAGATGGCTTAATGTTGAATTATACCAAACATTTAAAGAAGAGCCAATATCAATACTTCTTAAACTATTTCAAAAAATTGAAGAGGACAGATTCTTCCAAATTCATTCAATGAGGCCAACATTACCCTGATACCAAAAACAGACAAGGACATGATAAAAAAGAAAAAGACTGGCTAAAACACCTGACGAACATAGATGCAAAAATCCTCAGTAAAATACTAGCAAAATGAATTCAACAGTACATCAAAAAGATTATACATCATGATCAAGTTGGATTTATCCCAGGGATGTAATAATGGTTCAACTAACACAAATCAATAAATGCGATACACCACAACCACGGAATGAAGGGCAAAAATTATATGATCATCTCAATAGATGCAGAAAAAACATTTGATAAAATTTGACATCACTTCATGATAAAAATTATCAACAAAATAGGTATGGAAGGAGAATATCTCAACACAATAAAGTCCATATAGGAAAAACCCACCACAAATATCATCCCGAATGGGGAAAAGTTGAAAGCCACTGACAATTATGCTTCTATTGGGCATGTGACTCTCAAGTGCAATAAGGTAAAACTGGGAAGAGAATTCAGAGATCTTCATTGTCCAAAAAATACCTTCCTCATTTGTCATTGTCACTGTTGGTTATGGTAGGATGAATAACGGCCCCCCAAAGATATTCAGCCTCTAATCCCCCAAACCTGTGAATGTTACTTTATATGGCATATTGCAGATGTGATTAAGTTAAGGACCTTTAGGACATTATTCAGCATTATATGGTGCGCCCTAAATGTAACCAATCACATGTGTCTTGGTAAGAGGGAGGCAAAGGGAGATCTGACACAGAAGAAGGCAATGTGACCATGCTAAAGCAAGATACTGTGCTGCTGGCTTTGAAGATGGGAAGCCAAGGGATGCAACCAATGCAGCTCTAGAAGGTGGAAAAGACAAAGAAATGGATTCTTCCCTAGAGCTTCTGGAGGGAGTGCAGCCCTATCAATACCTTGATTGTGGCCCAGTAAAACTTATTTCAGACTTCTGATGTCAACGACTGTAAGAGAATAAATGTGTGCTGTTTTAAGCCACTAAGTTTGTGATCATTTGTTTTGGTACCCACAGGAAACTAATATACCAGTCAAGAATTTATTAAATAGCAACTTGGCTCAAAAACTATTTTCAGCATTATAGGAGAATAGGAAGAAACACAAAACAAGGACTTTGCTCTTAAGGAGTGCCTTTATAGACTAATTGAAAAGACAAAACTGGCAAAAATAGTATTACTGTTTCAAGTTGGAATGTACTACCAAGCATGTCATAAAGTCAAAAAAGAGGCGTGCTACCATAGCTAGACTTCAGAGTGTGCTTCAGGGTGAAAACGGGCTGGTTCTCACAGGTGGAGGCAAAGTATAGAGGTGGCATGTGTGGAGGACGATGGACATGCTGGTCTGACTGTGGTGGGTGTGCGGAAGTAGTGCCAAATGAGACTGATTAAGGAAAATGAAACCACATGTGAGAACCTCAGAAGTCAAGCAATGGATGTGGCACTTGGTATAGTGGGTAAAACAGTAATTTATCATAGGTTCCTCCTAAATTGGAGTAATTGAGTGTCAGCTCTTCCGACGTTGCTTTCGCTGGGGATGCAGATTTGAGGTGCATGGCAAGATACTTCTAAGACAGATCCCAACAATCCTGCTTTCTGGTATTCACACCTTTGTACACCCCGCTTGTATTCTAATCCTCTTGTGTGCACTGGACATAGTGACTTGCTTCTAACAAACAGAATGTGGTAAAAGTGATAGGATGTCACTTTTGAAAATAAGTTATAAAAAACTGACTTGTGTCTTGCTTGTGCACTCTTCATTTCTTCTCTCTCTCTCCCTCTCTCTCTCTTGCTCTGATGAAACCAGCTGTCATGTTGGGAGCTGCCCTATGAAGATGCTTATGTAGCAAGGTCAATCAGTAGTCAGCACTAAACTGAGGCCTTCAATCCAACAGACCGTAAGGAGATGAATTCTGCCAACAGCCACATGAGTGAGCTTGGAAATGGATCGTCTCCCAGTCAAGACTTGAAATGACTGTCCCCTGGCCGACACCTGGATTGCACTCTTGTGAGCAATCCTGAGCCAGAGGCACCTAGCTAAATGGAGCCCTGATTCATGACTCCCAGACATTGTGAAAATATAGCTGTTTATTGTTTTAGGCCATTCAGTTTTGGAAGTAATTTGTTACACAGTGAGATATAACTAATACAGGATAAATCACTGTTTTTAAGGGGTACTACTTTCTGGTCTCCCTCCATTGTGCCAACAAAGACTCACATCCCTTATACATGGAATAGCCAGTGTCTCCACAAAGAAAATCACCGATCTGCACTGTAATTTGGATGACAAAGAATAGGACGTGCAGGGGAGGCAGAAGCAGAGTATAGAAACAGAACGTGATGATAATGCAAGCATCTTCCTTTTCAGGGAAGGCAGTTCCACAGTGGAATAGCTCTAATTATCCACTCTGCCTTCCTCTCTTATAGCTATTTGAACATATACAATAAATTATTGTTAGTTATAGTCACCCGACAGTGTTATAGAACACTAAAACTTATTTTTTTTATTAACTGTAACTTTGTACTCGTTGACCAACCTCTCCCTATCCCCTCTTCCCCCTACTCTTTTCTGCTTCTGTAACCACAATCATAGTCTCTACTTCTATGAGCTCAATTTTTTTAGCTCCACGTATGAGTGGGGACATGTGGTAATAAGTGTTGCTGTCCATAAAACAGTAACCAACGATAATACCCCAAACCCTGGGTATAGTCATAATAAAGTTTTTAAAAACTTTACAATATTCACAGATGCACAATGTACTTGTTATGTATATTAAGAAGTCTGAAGCAGACTTCTTCTATGGTAAAAGCAGAATGTAGACAAAAATGAAAAATATTAGATGATTTGGAGGACTGATAAAGTATGAAGTCTAAACTCATTTCTGCAGAAGTAAATTGACTTAGGAAACTGACTTTCTAAATGTCAGAGTAATCAAGGCCTATAGGGATTTCATCCATCAAGGAAGGATCAGTTGATTTGATGACAAATACAGGATATTATGTGCCAAGAAGTGACATCATGGTTTTTTGTTAGGTTGTTTATTTTTTCCCCTTTGGTTTTTAAAGTCAATTTACTTCTGCAGAAAATGTTCCTTTACAGCAAATAAATTCAAATCTTGAATTAGTGAATTAGTACTATGTTTGTAAAATATTATTTAAAATAAGAAGCTCAGTATACAGAGATCTAAGCACATGGTTTAACAACTACAGTGTTTTCTCTAGTGGTATTAGAGCTACTTACCCATTCTGAGCAATAAAGAATGCTCCATAACTCAGCCCCACAATCACATTTGTAAAGTGATACACATTTTCAGATGGTTTAAAAATGACTGTTTTTAGGGCCGGCCCGGTGGCGCACTGGAGAGTGCGCTGCCTGAGAGCGCGGCGGTGCTCCTGCCGAGGGTTCGGATCCCATTTGGAGACCGGTTCCCGCTCACTGGTTGAGCGAGGTGCGGGCGCAACACCGAGGGTTGCAATC
>NW_007747999.1:0-508 GCF_000696425.1 Galeopterus variegatus
ACCACTTTCTCAGTGCCTGTCATATAGTATTTGGTCAATAATATCAATCGTTTGAATAAGTGAAGGAATGAATGAGTGAATGTTTGCAAGCCCAGTTCAGGGAGGAAGCTGAATGGCCCTCCATCTAGGAGAGAAAAAAGTAACTCAAGTTGTTTAAATTCTGTAACAAATGTCACCTGACAACCCACACATACAGTATGTAAGGCACAGGACTCTTTCCATGCAGGCAACTATGCAGCGCCTTGCTCCTGACAGCTTGGCACTGAGCAGAACAAGAACCTGCAGCTCCACAGCCCCCACCTAAACCTGCTCGAGATCACTTGTTTGCGGAAACATGTCCTATGAGACATGCCAAGTTTTGACTTCTCTAGGTCTTCAAAACTACCTCTATACTAAGTTAGAACTTTAAAAATCTCTGTATGAGGACAACATCAACTCATAGAGATGTGTGTATTGTTCTTTGGCCGTATTTGGCATTGCTCAGGCAGAGTGGCAGAGTAAGCACTTT
>NW_007747999.1:2577-3102 GCF_000696425.1 Galeopterus variegatus
GTGCAGTTCCTCTGTGCTCCCGCTGGCAGTCCCTGCTCCTGGGCCCTGCTCCTGGCAGCTCCCGCTCCACTGAGAGTCTGGCAGCACCACCTCCTCCCCGTGTCCTTCCAGCCTTTGGGGCAACAGCAGCTTCCTGCTCATGTCTGACTTTGCCCTTTCACTCTCCCAACACTTTCCTAACTAGCATTTCATTCTCTCTGTTGAGCCCTTTGTTCTCTACAAAATTCCAGTTGTACGCCTTGGCATGGCTTCTGTTTTCTGGCTAGNCCCTTTGTTCTCTACAAAATTCCAGTTGTACGCCTTGGCATGGCTTCTGTTTTCTGGCTAGACTCTAATTCATATGGTTCCCACCCACAGCCTGATCTGGATTCACATGAGAATTCAGCCAGATCTAGTGGCTTGACAGAGTGTGGGGGGCTCTATTTCTATGAAGTCTCAAGGAGCTTCTATGAAAGCACTTAGCCTCAGGAAAGAAAGAATGGACATTGGGTCAGGGTGTGAGAGGACGCGTTTTAGGAGGGCAGC
>NW_007747999.1:6089-6312 GCF_000696425.1 Galeopterus variegatus
ACAATGGGCCCAAGGAGAGCATGAAGGGTCCTGAACTGTTCCCCGTCCCCTTTTGTGTGTAGCTGGGAGGGGGCAGGCAGGGGGAATGTCCAAATTAATTTCCATTGTAAAATGTAATGTTTATTAAAGGGTAAGTAATAAAATGCTAATTTAAAGCTTACGTATATATCACTAAAACTCTACATATGTTCATCAATTATAACTCAGACCACCACTTTTTTTT
>NW_007747999.1:8037-9203 GCF_000696425.1 Galeopterus variegatus
AGAGAAAGTGTCCTGACTAATAACCTTCTGACTTACAAAGGGCGCCCATAAACAATTTCCTTTGAGAAAGGCAAGACAGGTTTTCTTTGTTTTCCTATTCTAGGGCTGCCATAACAAAATGGCACAAACTAGGTGGCTTAACACAACAAAAATTTATTCTCTCACCGTTCTGGAGGCTGGAAGTCTGAAATCAAGTTGTCAGCAGAGCCACGTTCCTCTGAGGCTCTATGGGAGGATCTGTTCCAGGCCTCTGTCCCAGCTTCTAGTCTCATCAGCAGAGCCATGTTCCTTGGCTTGTAGATGCATCACTCCAGTCTCTGTCTCCATCTTCACGTGGCGCTCTTCCTCCCTGTCTGTCTGTGTGTTTCTTCTCTTCTTATAAGGACACCTGTCATATTAGACAAGGGCCCACCCTAATGACCTCAGCCTAATTACTTCTGCAATAGGAATTTCCAAATAAGGTCACATTCACAGGTACTAGAGGCTGGGACTCCATATATTATTGGAGAGGGACACAATTCAACCCACAACATTGTTATTGTTATTATTCCCATTTGCATATCATTTACACTTAACACTAACTCATAACAGAGAGTAATGATTTGCCCAGAGTAAATTGTGGAGTAGAGAATTAAGCCTAGGTATTTTGATTTCGAGTTACATATTCTTAAGTGGAATCATAAAATATTTCAGCTTGAAAATGTTTTAAAGAGTGTAAATTACTGATAGGGTTTCATGAAGCAGCTCCTTATTTCTCAGACTGTGGGAGCAGCGCTGCGTTTCCCAGCTGGGTGTGATCGCTCCGGACAATTACTCGGTCTTACCACCCTACTTTTGCTTGAGGCCAATTTGCCATCCTTTCTCTGCATCAACATTGTCCAGGAGACTGAGTTCACTTTCCACGTGGGACCCTCAGCAGACAGCTCCGTGCACACTCACCTGAGCACACTGATGTGCCAGGGCCTCCCCAGGCGAGTTTGCAGGTCATGGGAGCACATCCTGGGCTTGGAGGGTGATAAAACAAGGCTGGCCTGTGCCGCCAGATTGTTCCATAGTTCAGGCTCCCCCAAGAGATCCAGTGGGTGTTAGTCTGAACCAGATAATTAAAAGCCATCAAAAAAAGGAATTAACATTGACCCCAAACAGGCAATTAGAATCTGAGAGAG
>NW_007747999.1:10825-12096 GCF_000696425.1 Galeopterus variegatus
AAAAATGACCAGTGAAAATTCATTGTACGTGGCATAGTTCTCAAGCAGATCCCCAGTGAGGCCCGTGCTCACCTCTACAGACTCATGTCTCCTTCTGTCCTTTGTTCCTTCTTTGTTCCAAGGATGTCAGCTCACTTACAGACTATCTATTTTGTTGCTCTGTAACTACAAAACTTAGCACAATGCTGGAACGCAAAAGGCACACAACAGAAATTTGTTGCATAGGTAGCTGAATTAATGGAAACTTAGGCTTTTAATATAGACTAGATCCCATTTGTATTGCCTGATTTCCTTCTGCATAGAGGGGAGGATTGTTATGGTGGAAAGCAACAATAACTGAAAATGTAGGAAGCATAATTTTCTCGGGGAACTAGGACATGCTCAGCTTNTTTTTCCATGAACTTTTTAAAGTATTCTTGTACTGCATATCAAAAATTGAACCCCAATATAAGGCCAATTAAGAGATTTAAGAATAGCCTGCCAATAAGGAAAACTTACATGAAATAACTGAAGTTAGAAGAAAGAAATAAATATTGCTAAAATATTGCTGATTTTTAAAAAAATAGGCTAACTCTTCTATTTTTTGTGAGTGTCATGTGCTCAGAAGCTAAAAGAATTCAGGAAAAGACTAAGAAAAGCAGACAATACACCTAAAAGAACATAATCCCACATTCTATAAAATCCATGCCCTTGAGGGATGGTTTACAAGAAATTTGTGATTTGGAGGTGGAGGGGGAGGTGTCTGAATGTGTTTGCATCTCATGGTCTCTGACAAGGATGGGGTTGAGAAAAAATCAGGACATTAATAATATTTTAAGAGGCATAGAGCCCCTGGAAAAAATGACCAGTGAAAATTCATTGTACGTGGCATAGTTCTCAAGCAGATCCCCAGTGAGGNTGGAAGGGCTTCAGCATCTGGACCCACGATGCCTAAGGGGGGCCGAGCAGCCCACTCCCGTGTTGCCATATTTGAACATCCACATGGCAGATGGCAGTAAATGAGCTCACAAATCCTTTTCCAAATCTTGAGCTCCGCCCAAATTATATTTACTCTAAGGAATTTTTATTGTCATATTTCCCAGGGGCTCAATGCTTTGAGAATATGAAAGCCCAGTTCCTCTGCTGCCAGGTGGAGCACACTCAGGTGTGCTCTGCAGGGTCAGATGGACGCCGCTCCCCTAGGGCACAGCCTGAGTAAGTGCCTGGGCTCAGCTTCTCCCCGTTACTGTCCGCTTCCTCACTCCTGGCCACATCCCTGGGGAGCGCCTCCT
>NW_007748000.1:0-259 GCF_000696425.1 Galeopterus variegatus
GTGAATTGTGTCCCCCACGTTTTATGTATTAGAAACTTAGCCCCCACTGTGACTGTTAGGACGGTGGGAAATCCTAGTAGGGTAATTGAAAGGTGGAGCCTTGAAGGTGGGATTGGGTTGCAGGACCATGCAGTAGTGAACAGGTTTATTTATTTATTTATTTATTTATTTATTTATTTATTTATTTATTATTTTTTAAAATTTTTTATTTTTTTATTTTTTACTTTTTATTTTGTCAATATACAATGTGGTTGATTAT
>NW_007748000.1:5534-6122 GCF_000696425.1 Galeopterus variegatus
TGGTTTGGCTGTCCTGCACGTGCTGAGCAGCGTCCCCGGCCTCCACATACTCCATGCCAGCTGCACCGTCCTCGTCAGTCGTGACAACTACAGATGTCGACAGACATTGCCTAGTGCCCCTGGGCGCAAATTGCCCATGGCTGCGAAACATCCAATTTGAGGTACCAAGGGTTTGAATTTGGGGTGCTGCGAGGGACTTTAGAAGTCCCCACATAAAGGCTGGACCAAGGGGGACGCCGAACGGACAAGCAGGCCTTGGCTGTGTCAGCAAAACCTCACCCAGCCAGGAGGTGGTGAGCAGGGCTCCCAAACCCACCGAACCAGGGCAAAAAGTAAAGCCACCCTCTAGTTACCAAGAGGGGCCGCAGGCAGAAGGGGACCGGCAGGTGACCCCACAGGACGGAAGGACCAGCTCCCGAGAGGGGAGCCTCAAAGACCGCCTTCAGGGCGCGGCGAGAGGCAGAGACCCCGGATGCAGAGTCATTGAAAGGAAGGCGCCGTCTCCGAGTCGGGGCGGAGCTTGTGGTGTGGGCGGGGCTTGAAGGGAGAGGCCGCATCTGACTGGGGAAGGAGGAGGGACTCCGGGTA
>NW_007748000.1:11851-12096 GCF_000696425.1 Galeopterus variegatus
CCCTCTAGTTACCAAGAGGGGCCGCAGGCAGAAGGGGACCGGCAGGTGACCCCACAGGACGGAAGGACCAGCTCCCGAGAGGGGAGCCTCAAAGACCGCCTTCAGGGCGGGCCTGGGGTGCAGCAACCCCCACATCCGAGTGATCAATGGGAAGACGGGCCGAGTAAGGGGCGGGGCCTCGACGCAGGGCGCGGCGAGAGGCAGAGACCCCGGATGCAGAGTCATTGAAAGGAAGGCGCCGTCTC
>NW_007748001.1:0-217 GCF_000696425.1 Galeopterus variegatus
TCTTACTGATTCTCTAATTGGTCTATCAGTTACTGAGAGAAGAGGATTGGAATCTCTAGCTATAATTGTTTATTGTCTATTTAGCCTTTCAGTTTTTTCAGTTGCGGGATTTTTTATCTCTCTTTCCTTTTAGTTCTGTCAGTATTTGCTTCATGTATTTTAAAGTTCTGTTTTTGGATGCATATATAGTTAAAATTGTTATCATCTTGTTGAAATG
>NW_007748001.1:5996-6253 GCF_000696425.1 Galeopterus variegatus
AAAAAGTCTCTGCTGCCCTGATAGTGTTAAGTCTTTTGTATTCTTACTGATTCTCTAATTGTTCTATCAGTTACTGAGAGAAGAGGATTGGAATCTCTAGCTATAATTGTTTATTGTCTATTTAACCTTTCAGTTTTTTCAGTTGCGGGATTTTTATCTCTCTTTCCTTTTAGTTCTGTCAGTTTTGGCTTCATGCATTTTAAAGTTCTGTTTTTGGATGCATATATAGTTAAAATTGTTATCATCTTGTTGAAATG
>NW_007748001.1:11815-12096 GCF_000696425.1 Galeopterus variegatus
ATGGGAATAATCACAAAAGGACAACTTCTTTTTTCACTATTCTCAGGATTATTTTTAATTTATTTTTATTTTTTTATTTATTTTTTATTTTTTTATTTTATTTTTTTCTCTTCTAACTCAGTGATTTTCAAACTTTGGGTCACAGACCATTAGTGAGTCATGAAATCAATTTAGTAGGCCACAACAAATGTTTCAAAATCTACTAGAATGCACTGAAAATATTAGAGAGCATTACATGACACAAGAGTATCTTTGAAACATTCGTGTCAAATATATACGTC
>NW_007748002.1:0-698 GCF_000696425.1 Galeopterus variegatus
GCAGCCCGAGACAACAAAGGCCAAGTAAGTCAGCAGAGATGACACAGAAACGGAGTGGAAGTCGCCAGACCGGCCCAACTCTGTGAGCTCTGTGAGTCACCCCAGTCTACCCCACTTGTGGGGCAGAAGCCCGTCTGGCTCCCACCCGCCTGGCTCCCGCCTACCACACCAGGCTAGGCGCCAGCAACAGCGCTGCCTCCATTTTCTCGGGTGGGGGCGGAGACGGCCAGCTCGGATCAGCCAGGCTGGCCCCCTTTGCTTGGCGCGGCTACTCGCTGAGACGTGCCACTTGCGTACCTCGACGCGGGGCCCCCTGGGGCCTGTGGACTGGCCTACAATCCCACTCCCCCCGCGGATCTCTGACGGGGCTGGTGGTGGGGGGAGCCCCCGGCCAGCGTCGGGAGGGCAGGCAAGAGGAGCCTGCCCAGACCCTGGGCTTCGGCCCCAGGTAAACTCCCTGTTTCCGGAAGGCAGATACCATCTCTGTGGCCCTCAGTTTGGAAGAACCCCAAACTGATTTCTGGTTGGGAGAGGGGAGCCCAGAGCGCTCTGGAGCTAGATTGAAGCTGCTGGAGAGCACTCCCGGAGGGCACCCGGGTCGACCCGTGCTGGGGGGATTCAAAGAGGAACTGTGTGTTGTGGGACCCTCCCCCGAGGAGCTCACACCCTGGAGTTGGAGATAACTTTACTACACAGAT
>NW_007748002.1:5977-11181 GCF_000696425.1 Galeopterus variegatus
ATGGATGGACCTTGAAAGAATAATATTAAGTGAAATGAGTCACGCAGAGAAAAAGAAATACATGTTCTCACTTATTTGTGGGAGCTAAAAATAAATAAATTAATTCCCTCACATACACACACACACACACACACACACACACACACAAAAAAAAAAAACCCGGGGGGGGGGCGGGGAGAGGAAGATATAACAACTACAATTTTTTTGCAGTTCTTACAACAAGCAAATGGGAAGGACATGCTTGGGTGGGAGTCGGGAGAGGGAGGAGGGAGGGAGTTTTCGGTGATGGGCCATAATAATCAACTACATTGTATATTGACAAAATAAAAATTAAAAAAATATATATGTAAATCATAAAGTAAGAAAATATTTGCAATAAATATAACAAAGAGTTAATGTTGCTAATCAATAAAGAACTCTTACAAATCAGTACCTAAAAGATATATGGGCAAAGGACTAAAGCAGCCAATTTACATAAAAAGAAAACAGATTATAAGAATATGAAAAGATGCTTAACTTCACTCATAAAGGAAATGTATATTAAAATTAGACATTTTTCATGTATCAGTTTGAGGAAGATGTAAACATTTGAACATGTGGAGAAAACAGCCCTGTTATGTACTTTTGATGGGTATATAAGTTAGTATAACTTCTTTAAAGGGAAATTAGGAATATCTGTTAAAATTTAAACATTTTTATCTATTTAAAAATTTAATAGTTACTTTTAACCAGACTTTTTTTACTTGCAGATATATATCCTTTACAAATATTAGTGTATCTATACAAAAGATAAATAAAGATGCTCATTCCAGCACTTTTTTTTTTTTTTTTTTTGTCTTTTGTCTTTTTCCGTGTCCGGCAACGGATCGCAACCCTCAGTGTTGCCCCCGTACCGGACCAGGACCGGCAACGGGACCACAACCCTTGGTGTCACTCCCGCGCCTCGCTCAGCCAGTGAGCGGCAACCGGTCTGTATGTGGGATCCGAACCGTCGGGCGGGAGCGCCGCCGCGCTTCCCAAGCGGCGCACTATCCAGTTCGCCACCGGGCCAGCCCCATTCCAGCACTTTTTACAATAAATAAAAACAGAAGATAATTAAGTATTCTTCAATTGGGTTTTGGTTAAGTAATATATGAAAACCCATATTCTAGAATATTAGGAAGGAGTTAAAAAGAATAAGGTGGATCTTCATGCAGTCATATGGAAAAGTCTCCATGTTATATTGTCAAGAGAGACATAGAACAGTTTATACAATACACTTATTTGTGTAAAAATGTATATATGTATATACATGAGAGCACTTCAAAAAGTTCATAGAAAGGTTTGTATTATCTTTTAATCCTATTTTTCAATGAACTTTTTGAAGTACCCTCATACACACACACACACACACACACACACACACACACACACACAAGCACACATCTATATATACATGTATATGATGAAAATTCTCTAAAAAACCACCTAAGAAATATTCTCAGTGATTATCTTTGGGGAGCCCTATTATGCTTTGTCATGTGCTACTTTTTCAATAATTAAAAATAGCACACATCTATATATCCATGTATATGATGAAAATTCTCTAAAAAACCACCTAAGAAATATTCTCATTGATTATCTTTGGGGAGCCCTATTATGCTTTGTCATGTGCTACTTTTTCAATAATTAAAAATTGCTAGCTACAAAAGTTACAAATACTGTCATGTCACTTCTGCCTTTAAAAACTTTGATGACTTCTAATTTCTATTAGGATAACATTCATGTTCCTTAACAAAGCTTAGGCGACATTTAAGACCAGGCCCCAGCCTCATAGTGAGCCTTTTTCTCACCACTCCCCTGTCTCAAACTCTACCTCTGGTTGCAACATACTTTTCAGTTCCTCAAATGCACTTGGAAAAATTCCTTCTAATCTGTTCATCTTTCCCTGTCTGACTCTTTATGCTTCAGGTTCCAGCTTGATAGTCTTTTCTGACAAGAAGTCTTCTCTGAGTATCATGTCTCTTTTGATAGCATTTATCACACTTGATGTTTAATTGTGTATCTTTCTTGCCTCTAGACTACGAGCTCCATGTGGACAGGTACCACGCTCCCTTGCTTGCAATTATAACCCTAGTGATTAACATAATGCCTGGCACTCACTTAATAGTCTTTCAATAAGTGGATTATATGAACAGAAAGTTCAAAGAGATCACATGTATTTCCTTATTAATTTAAGGGTTAAGTAGCTGCAATTTGGCTGAACTTTAGTAGATACTTTGGAAATAAAAGAGAAAGTGAAAAATGAGCTGGAAGTGGGTATTTGGGGCTCCAAAAACACATAATGGCTCAAAATAACTACAAGCATATAAAAAAGAGCAAATGAACATTTAAAAACTCATCAACTGGTAAAGAAATGGTATGGAACATGGGAATGAACACCGTGGGAAGGGGTGAATAAGGGTAGATTTCTTGGTGAATGTGAAGTTTTTAGCTTGATCTTTAATGAAGTAAGACTGATGGAAATAGGGATGAAGGGCTTTCTAAGTGAGGGCAAGAATGTAAGCAGGAGCACAGAGGGGCTGTGGGAAATGGGGATGTAGTTTCCCAACAAAGTTGCTTTGCTTCTGCCCAAAGAAAGACGCAGTCTTCTCTACCCACTGAAGCTTGATGACTACTCCATTCCTGACCTAGTGTGACTATGCTCCCCAGAAACAGACACTCGGACACCAAGCTAGAGGAGGTTCCCATTGGCCTTTATGAACCTTGGGACAGAAAAACTATTGCTGAGCTCCAAAATTGTCCAACTTTCAGGGCAATTTTGTAGGGTTCTAGGCCATTAGGTACTTCAGAAATCTTGGAAGAACTATAAAAAAGAAGATATCTGATCAGAGAAAATAGCATAGGAAGACCTGCTTGTCTCTGTCATCTACCTGCAACAACACAAATGGCTTCTGGCTAATTTTACCTTTCATTTCTAATACCCAAGTCCTCAAAGATACTTCCTACCAGACATCTGTCATATATGCCCCTTTCACTCCACTTGCATGACTGCCTTTTGAATTTAGCCCCCTGTCACTTCCTTTCTGGAGTACTACTTGACTTCTTACTTTATTCTTTCCCTTTTCTCCACATCTGCCAGAATAGGATTCCTGTGCTTTGGTACTCTCTTCTATTTCCACTCCACATGCTTTCTCCATTGATGATCATCTGCTCCCATTTCTTCGACAATCATCTGTACACTAATGACTCCCAAAGTTATGTTTTAGTCCTGAATTTCAACAAGAAACTGAACATGTTCCAAAACAAACTTGTTCTCTTTCACCAAGACCATTTTCTCCAATATGACTCATCTTATTAATGCCATCACCTTGCTCTGATGCAAAAACACTGAGTGATCTCTTGTTGTTGTTGTTGTTTTTTTCATAATAACTGAAAACATTTTACCAATTCTTCTGCCAAAGGTTTCCAAATTGTTTGTTCTCTTCTCATGCATTCCACACTGCAGAGATTCTAGTCCTCAGTATCTCTGGCTTGAATATGTACCATGTTGTAATTACTATTTTCCACACCTATAATAAGTATCTCTACTTCCAGACCATCCTCTGATCTGCTTGAATATCCTTATAATAGTAAGCTTCCAATGAATTACCAAAGTATAGGATACAGGAATCATTGCTACCTGAATCTAACTGACATTTCCAGTCTTATCTGCAACCACACTTCTCACCACAATGAACCATTTCTGTTTTCTAACAATGCCCAGTTTTTCCACATCTCCATGCCTTTGCCAATGCAATTTCCTCAGCTCAGCATATACCTTCCCTCTTTTCTGTATGGCCAATTCCTAGTACTCCATTCACTCTCACAAGTCATCCCCTACACGCAATCTTTTCTCTCTGCTTCCAAGCTAAATTAATTGATTGCTCATCTGTATTCTGGTAACACATTAAACATGCATATAACAGTGTGTTATGACCAGCTGTTTAGAATAGTTACTACTATGTGATCCAAGAACACAGCAGGTTCAATGGCTAAACTTTGAGGTCAAAGGCCAAACATTGAATACTTTGACTCCTCTAATTGCCTGGCGCATTGTTTGGCACATGGTAAGCACTTAATACATGTGTGTTGAATGAATGAATGGATAACCTTCTATGGCTTTATTTTTCCACATCAGAGTCAAAGCTAGCAATCAAAAAACTCTTTAAAATTATCTGTTCCTTCCCCAATATCATTTTTTCCCCTTATCTTTCAAGCCTCAGAAATATGACTTTGTGCCTCATATAGGTCATAAATACCTTTTATTTGCATTTATACCCATTTCTGAACTTTTACTTATACTATTCCCCCTACTTGGAAAGGGTTTTGACTCTCCCAACTGTACAAAATTTCTAAGCACATGTTTCCCCTGAACTTCGAAACTCTCTAGAAAAAAACAGACACTCTCAGTTAGGAATGTCCTTGATGAAGAAGCAAAAAAAAGAAAAAGAAAAAAAATCAATTTTATTGAATTCTGATCCTTGACTATACATCTTTTTAATATTCTGTGTGATCAAATGGAAAATATACATAAAACAATTTGGCTGCATACCCAAATACAATGGTTTTCTAGAGGAAAAGCACTTGTGTGATTGAGTTAAAGGCTGGATTAGCCACTTTGTCATGGAAAAGCATTTTTACGTGAAAGAACAACTGACATGTATTTGGCAGACATTTTCTCAAAAAGAACAAAGTGAGATGGTCATTTCAAGGAAAACAACTAACAATATATGTTGCCAATGGTAAAACTGAAGCATGCGAGCAAAATCAGAATTTTGGAAAACTTGAATCTGCCACCATTAACTTGACAGCTTCTTAATATTTAAAAATTTTTTCTTTTTTTTTTCATTTGGCTTTTTAAATTTTTTATTATTTTTTTTTATTTTAACTTCTCAATATACATTGTAGTTGATTTTTGTGTCCCTTTACCCATTCCTCTTTCACCCGTCCATCTCTCCATCCCCCACCCACTACATCATATCTGTTCACTTGTCTTAACAAGTTCAAGGAATTCTTGTGATTGTTGTGTCGTCTTTCCCCACAACCCTTTATTTGTTTGTATATTTATTTATTTATTTTTAGCTCCCATGAATAAGTGAGAACATGTGGTATTTGTCTTTCAGTGCCTGACTTGTTTCACTTGAAATAATTTTCTCTGAGTGCATCCATGTTGTTGTGAATGG
>NW_007748002.1:11191-12096 GCF_000696425.1 Galeopterus variegatus
CAGCATTTATCATTCTCAGTCTTTTGGATATTAGTCATACTGACTTCAGTGAGGTAGTATCTCAAAGTGGTTCTGATTTGCATTTCCTGAATGCTGAGTGATGTTGAGCATTTTTTTCATGTGTCTGTTGGCCATTGTTATATCTTCCTTTGAGAAATGCCTATTCAGCTCCTTTGCCCATTTTTTAATTGGGTTATTTGTTTTCTTGCTGTAAAGTTGTTTGAGTTCCTTGTATATTCTGGATATTAATCCTTTGTCAGATGTATATTTTGCAAATATTTTCTCACATTCTGCACAGATCAATGGAATAGAATAGAGACCCCAGAAATCAACCCACACACCTACAGCCATCTGATCTTTGACAAAGGCAGCAAATCTACACACTGGGGAAGAGACTGCCTCTTCAGCAAATGGTGCTGGGAAAACTGGATATTCATATGCAGAAGAATGAAACTAGACCCATATCTATCACCATATACCCAAATCAACTCAAAATGGATTAAAGGATTAAATATACATCCTGAGATAATAAAACTTCTTAAAGAAAACATAGGGGAGAGGGAGCAAGATGGCGACGGGTCTGGAGCGGGCGTGCCAGAGGACAGAGGGGGCCTGAGAAGTGTGCGCTGTGCTGCCAGAGTACTATTTGCATTTCCAAGAGCAACAAAAAACAAATAAATCACTGATCAACTAATCTACAACGAAAAAAAGCAACTACAGTCTCGAGGTTTTAGGGCCGATGCAAAAGAAGATTCCTGAGAGGAGGCAACAAAGGACAGGAAAGAAGGAAACGGCAATGCAGAGATGGAGAGGAAGGCGCGGGACCAGCCCAGCTCTGGGAGCTTTGTGAGTGACCCCCAGCCAAGCCCGGCTTGGGGGGCAAAGTCCCGCGCGGCCCCTGCTTA
>NW_007748003.1:0-411 GCF_000696425.1 Galeopterus variegatus
AATACTTCCGAGTGGTTCCCAGAAAGCCTAAAAAATGTGCCCTCTTCTGTCCTTTCCTCCTCGGCTGTGCTCATGCTGTGCACATGGTTTACCCATTCTCTACCTTTGCATGGAGTCACTTCCGGCTTCTCCAGCCTTCTCTCTTTCCCTGTCTCACTAAAAAGGGCTAAATTATTATATTTATGTGCACACCTTCTATATGCTCACCTCTAGGAAGAGCATTGTAATCCTGCATTTAAACTGTGTTTTCTTTCTGTCTTCCTTAAACCACTGTAAGCTTGTTGAGGCATCAATTAATTAATAATTAATTAATTAATAAGATCAATTAATTATTGATCAATTAATAAGAGGGGAAAAAATCAAACCTTTTTTTAGGTAAAACAGTATAAATTGAAAAAATAAACTTTTATT
>NW_007748003.1:5833-6349 GCF_000696425.1 Galeopterus variegatus
TACGGGAGGACTTCTTTCTGCCTCCCTAGCATGTGTGCAAGGAGGACATCAGCCTGCCCTCCTTGTCAGAGGAAAGGGGCGAATCACAGGCAGCTCCAGGAAGAGAACAGGACCCTCTAGACGTGGAACATTCTTTCTGTCAGGGTTACCATTTCATCAAAGAAACTGTACACTCAGAAAGTCATTCGCAGGTGACTTTTTAATAATGTGTGCAGACTTTTGGAGGGAGCTCACTCAAACTGAATAAAGGGGCAATATGAAAAGGAAGACTGATGAATTCACTTGGAATCCAGGAAAAATAAGCCAGGGATAAAATTGGCACCACCCAAACACTGACATAATCATGGAACAATGTTCCACGTTCTACTTTAGAGGAAGTAATATTTTTAGCCATAACATTTTGTAAAAGTGTCATGATCACCTATTCTAAGTTTGAGACTTTTCACAACTATGAAAATACTTCCGAGTGGTTCCCAGAAAGCCTAAAAAATGTGCCCTCTTCTGTCCTTTCCTCCT
>NW_007748003.1:11809-12096 GCF_000696425.1 Galeopterus variegatus
AGGCTGAGTATCTATCTGAAACTGATCCTATCAGAGAATTTGCAAACATGGTTGTTCCAACAGCTGAGAAAAAGAAAAGAAAAATCACTAGGACTGTACTTTGGTTTAAAAAAACCTCTGTAATTATAAAACTTTTCTTCATAAATACTATTTGGGAGAAAGTGAGTTTTTTTTAGTGCTTTTGGAATCTTTTATCCATTATGAGCAGAGAACTTCATGTCTTGATTACGGGAGGACTTCTTTCTGCCTCCCTAGCATGTGTGCAAGGAGGACATCAGCCTGCCCTC
>NW_007748004.1:0-551 GCF_000696425.1 Galeopterus variegatus
AGAATGAATGACGGATGTGTAAGAGGCAACTTCATGGTAGCTACGGGCAATCATCTCTAACGTTTGTACATCCCAGGTGGATCTCTTCCTGATCTTCCCTGCCCGCTAGGTACCCAGGGAACTGACTGCAGGCATCCCTGTTCCAACTTGTATACTTCCCCACCTCCATTTCTCCTCTTCAGAACAATGTATTCATGTAGAAGGATGTACTAGTAGCTTTTCCAGTAAAAACTTTTTTTTCCTTTTCAATAAAAATAATTCACAGTAGCCATATAGAGGCCTAACCTTTTCTGCTCTTTAGTTGAAATTTTATTGCATTTGTTTAAATTGTCCTATAATCACTCTGGCTTCCGTTTTCCTCAGGTTTCTTAGAATATACATTGAACAAATTTGTCTGCTTTGTAGGGGGGCTTTTGCCCCTGTGTGGCAGAGGTTGTTAGTAATGACATCTAACTCAGGTGCGTAAAAGACTAAATAAATTATTTGCCCTTCCTGTACTCCCCAGGTGAACCCTCTTGTGTTCAGTGTTAAATTGAATTTAAGCCTGGTAG
>NW_007748004.1:5434-6479 GCF_000696425.1 Galeopterus variegatus
GGGGGGGGGGGGGGGAGCCAGTGACATCCTGTGAGGTCAACTGCTTTGTAAACCGGAGTGCTGGGCACGAGTTTGGTAATGTCATTAATGACGCATTTTAGTTCAGTACTGGACAAGTTGCTGAAGCAGTCAGGAGACAGCTTGCTATATTTAAAGAAGACCATAAAATGGTATCTATTTTGTATATAATGAACTCAGTATTACATTGCTGAGGAGGGAGGATGACTGCGGGGTAATATTTCCCATTTTACAGATGGGAGATACTGAGACTCAAGAAGAGCCAAATAACTCGGCCAACAATCTTGCAAGCCAGTAGTCAAGCATGGGATGGACTGTGGCACAGCTCTAGGTTTATAGCCCTCTGTGCACTGGGCTCTTGAGTTTTGACTCTGAGGCTGTGAGGGGATTGAGCAGGGAGAACAAGAGACCTTCAGATGTGTTAGTAAAGACAAAAACCCAATTCAGTTCATTGGATTCTGTGCATGGTACCTGCCTCTGGAGGGTCAAGGAGATGTTCATTGGACTAAAATCTGGGTTCTAGCACAGCCAGTGCTCCCAGCATCCCGTTGGGGGTGCAAAGCGGAAGAGAGGACCATGTGGCACTATCTTACTGGCATCTGTGCGGCCCCTTCCAGGGCTTGCTGTCAGCCTGGGCTTCTCGTGCTGACCAGGCCCCAGGCAGATAGCTAAGCACTGAGTGCTGGGGCTTCCGCCCACCTTCCTCTCCCTCCTCCCTGCAGAAAGCCGTGGGGCGGAGTCAGCATGGAGCCCTGCCCGCTTGGCAGTGACAGAACCGCACACAGGGCTGCGTAAGCATGTCTGCACGCACATCTGCTCTGTAATGAAGTGTGATGCATGTTGAATGTGTGAATGAGTGTTGTGGCAGGAAACTGGGACTAGTACTTCAAATCCTTTTGGTGGCTGAGGGTAGAGAGCAGAGGCCACAGTCACATTCTCACCACTTGGGGGTCATTGATGTCTCTGCAGGGAGAAGACTTCCTTTTAGGACCACTGAGTCAACAAATGTCTTAAAAACCAGGGGACT
>NW_007748004.1:11828-12095 GCF_000696425.1 Galeopterus variegatus
GAGCAGGCAGGGCTACATTTATCCTTTGCCTTCTCAGAAGCCTCCAAATTCCAGGACACAAAGAATTAATGCTGCATTACTCTCCCAGGCCTGAGTGAGCCCATGCTGGGACAGCAGGGCCTGCAGGTAGCGGAGGCGGCCCTAGGTCTGCAGCCAGAGCTGGAGGAAGAGTGGGTGCACGATTAGCTGTCTCCTGCCCAAACCCAGGAGGGACTGTGCAGAATGGGTCTTGGTGGGGTGGGGGACCTCCCCAAGATAAGCCCTTTA